>NW_011645780.1:167662-220844 GCF_000223845.1 Gregarina niphandrodes | reverse complement strand
TCAGCCTCCCGTTACGACCGCCCGCCCCCGTCGCTCCTACTACCACTCCCTACCAGCCGCCAGCGATAGTCACGACGGCCGCCCCAATGGTTCCTACTACTACACCGGCTCCCCTTCCTGCTACCACACCGGCTCCCGTTCCTGCTACCACACCGGCGAGTGGTAACGGTGGTGGAGACGCCGTATCCGGTTGCCAGAACTTATTGACTTCCGAATCCCAATGGGTCGATACGTGCAAAGGGTACTGTGCTTCCTATGGCCCTGGAGGTGAACTGGCTCCCTGGTGTCCTGGAGCGTCCACGGCAGATGCGTTGGCTCAGTGTGTCATCGGTCAGCAGACATTCTGCAGACTTGGTTAGACATTAGAAACGTTTTTACTGGTATTTTTAACTGATTTTAGGTTATTTAAACAAGTTAACGGTAGCACATGTGTTTATCTCGGTGTGCTCTCGGTGTGCCTGGTACCATTCAATCCTCCTTGAACTGTGGAGTGCGAAAAAAGGTTTACGTCCCTTAATTCCTTCCTGAGGGTTGGGCAGATGGTTGCCTCTTTCAATACTTTTTGAAACACTGTCGAGACCAACGGAGTGAGCCCTTATTGAAAACAATGCAGTGAAGCGACGTAACGTCTCTTAGCGTCTTCGCAGGCTCGTTCGGAGCTTCAGTTGCCGGCAGTCGACACCGAACAGATGTTGCTGCGCAGGTGGATGCGGTTCAGGCTCGGACGAACAGGAAAATTTTCCTCAGAGTCGTTCGAAGACCGAGACTTTAGCGTCATCATTTTACAAAGCTAGATACCAGTCTTATTGTCCGAAACACATTGTCGAAGCTTATCGTCATCTTGTCTAGATCTGTCTTATCAGGTGCACCTTGACCTTTCGTGTTGAACAATCCTTCTGCATTCTGCTACCGGTTGTCCCACGCGGATCACTGTGTTGGAGTAGAGTGCGGACCCAGGTTGTGCGGGTCAAGAGGGATAGTGGCACGGGTGAAGATGAGCCAACAGGCAAAAGGACAGAAGCGAAAGGACCGACGGCGTCAAGTCATTGCTGTGTAGAAACCCAAGAGCATGACAGCTATTGGATATCCGCTGTGCAGAGACGCGAATTGAAGAGAAACCGTGGCGGGCGGTGTCGCGAGGATGAAGCCCCTCGTAGTTGATGCTGTTGGCTGTCCGATCGGATGTGTGGAGATGGTGTGTGGTGGATAAGGAATGTGTGAATGTAAGTAGTTTGTGCAAGAGCAGTGCGCAGGCGGTCCTGAACTGCACCCTGAGGAAGACAGCAGATAGGGGACGTGCACGTTCCGTGAGGCTAATCTCAAATCCTGCCTCGTTTAGGCTATACACACCTTCAACTGCCATCAACGCTAGGCCCATCAATCTCATTCTAAGGGGCATCTCAGATAATCTCGCTTGCTGCCATTCAGTGTCACCCACGTTCCTGTAGTTCCTGTTATAGTATTTCGCAGCATCTTCGGTGGACCTCTCGTCCAGGTTTCTGGTTCCGCTCGATTGTTGCTCGGTTAGGTCTGTCTCCAGCGGTCTCAAACCCGACTACATCGTCTTCTACGCTTTAATGGAGTTTTTGGTTATTTCCCTAACTCTCCCAAGAAAAGCCCCTCTGGGCCGCAAAGCAGTCCTGCTTTGACCGAGTTGCTACAGGCGAGAGGAGGACACCCGGTGTGGGCGGAAACGTTCGTGTAAGGCCCTTTACGCGGTTCATAAGTTGGGCACATTTTGATGACCCAGAGGGAATATGTGTCGGCACCCCGATGACGTAGGCAAGCCTCTGCTGGATGGTGGTGGGAATGCCTGCGGGCCAATGCGTTAGAGAAAGCAGGAGTATTTTTGGTGAAGACCCGCCCCGTGGAGAGAATCGAAGTGAGGAGATAGGCGCAGGCCTCAGCTTGTTGAGAGAGGGTGATTAATCCAAGAGGACGGGGGTTGCCTTGTCACCGAGAACCGAGGAGGTGCTTGGTATTGATCGGCAGGCCTGCCATGGGTGTTGTTACTATTTTTTTGAGTTAGTAATGAACAGGTATCTAAGTTCGCCATTTGTGGTTAATTCGATTCGTACTTAATTCGCGTTCCAACGCCAGAGCCTTACTTGTGTTGATGGACAGCCCGAGGATAGTGAAGGGTAAGTCGAGGATAATTGTAGTGGATAAGGGTGACAATGTCAGCAAGTGTACAGTACCCGGTGAGCCAATTACAGATGAACCACGCCCCCGTGAGGGACGAGTAGATAATGGGTTAGTGGAACCGTCAAGGGATGGTACGGCCAGTGCAAATCAGGTGCCCGGCGGAGGGCCTGGTACGTGTTCCAGCAATGGTGCCCAGGAGGGTGTGAAGGAGTGCCCAGCTGACGAAGCGATGGTCGATGACGATGGCGAAAGGAAAGATGACAAGCTCTTAGCGGATGAACCCTTGGGGAGCGAAGCCCTGTGGGACGAAGCCCTAGGGGACGAGAGCGTAGCGGATGAGGCTCTGGACTACGATACTGTGGAAGGCACTGTACAGTCACTCAAGTCGGAGTTGGGCTCGCTACGAAGGGCGGTAGAGCGTATGCGGAGAGACCTATTGTGCAGCTCGTACCAGAAGCCATTTCTACCTGGTGAAAGCGCCTTGAACGTGGAGGGTAGTGCAGGTGGCGTTTGTCGGAAGTGTTTAAGTCGTTGTGCGGAGGGCGGCATTTACCTGGTCGTGTCTGCCGAGGACGTGGACTGTTTCCTGTCGGAGGATGCTGCCCGTACCCAGCCAGTGCGACGCCGTGACTGGTTGGAATTATTGGGGCTGGGAGACGTGGAGGTAGACTGTCGACGCGCAGGTGATGGTCGTCGTCAGCTGAAGGTGCCCAATGGAGGGAAGTCCTATCACATTGGAGCCTTGGGTCCCCACGGCTTTGCACTGGGCCGGGCCGGTCTCACTACCTCGGGTCTCATGGCTGACTGGCTGCCTAGCCTGCTCGAGTATCGAAGCTTCGACAGGACGCGAGGCAGCAACTGGGTCTTCGAATTCCCCGCCGGCGAATCTCTCTCGCTGGTCGCAGTTGGCTCGGGCTTTGTCGTATGCGTCTCGGACGCCCCCCACCATACACTTCGTGTCTTCGCGGAGGCCGGTGTCCTGCTGAGCCAATGGCAGTGCCCCAACGCTGTGTCCCTGGTCGCCAAAGACTTAGTGTTCACTGTCCTGCTTCAGACCAAGTCCAGCGAGCTGCATGTGGAGGCTACTTTGTTGGACTGGGACCAGCGGGGTGGCCGCCGGGGGGCCAAAAACTATTTGGACGTAGACCTGCACACAAGCACCGCGCCCCTAGAAAATGGATTCAAAACCATCTCGTACTCCTGCGACCTCGAAGTCCTGCCCAGCGTAAGTCTGCTGCAAACATCTGCTACTTTACACACGCGCGGACACGTTCACTGGCTGGGACTAGGAGACAATATTCCGATGATTCTGCCGACCGTCCTGACGACCACAAACGAAGTGTTTGTACTCGGTTCTTGTTTGGGGAAGGGTGGCCGAATTCCCAAAGAGTTTGCACACACGTGTGCGATGCGCTCCCAAACCCGAACCGAACCGGGTGAACCTGCAGGAAGCGAAGCAGCTAGCGGCACGCACCAATGGCTCTGCGTCTGTAGCGACCTCCAGCTGCTGTGGCAAGATGAACAGGTACCGGGCGCGCCTTCAGTTCCCCGACGGAGTATCACTGTAGTCGAGAGCAACGACGAATGGATTAAGTTTGCCCCTCAATGCGGGTCTCGCGGATTCAGCTATTCCGACTTTACCAAAGTACCATTCCGGCTACCCCTCTGTCTGCCGCCGCCAATCATGTCGCAGAAAGCACGGTACCCCGTCGGAGTTCGAAAGGCAGTCGAATTCGAAAGATCTATCGACAAAACTAACTTCAACCCGTTATGCCAACCCTTTCTGGAGGAAGAAAGATTCCGACGTCTCAGCTTTACTATTCTACCCGTGCTTCGATTGGCCAACACCGGCTGCTGCAATAATTCCGACCTGAACCAACAATACCTTCAAGCCCGCACCAAACTGGAAGTGTCTCTAACAAGGTCAGCCTTGTTCGGCATTCAGACAAATAATCATCACCTACTCAAGTACAATGCAAACTTGTTATCTACTGGACCCACATTGCAAGTTCTTGCGGATGCTGCAGAAGGAAAATCCGATAGATATTGCACCGATGTTCTCAATCAAATAACCACGGCTAGAGCTCCCACCCACCACGGAGACCGCCACGGGGACTTACATGGTGAGGCCGCTGGTCATGCTGAAAACACTCAGCGAAGCCTTAATGCTCAGCGAGCGAACTCGACGGTTGCAAACCGGACGGCTGCAGCAAAGGAAGCGGACCCATCTCAGGAGCAATTGGGACTGCCAACGAGCGGTTCGTCCCTCACCTCTCTACTCACTGGAAGTATTAAACTACGTGAATCAAAAAGACCTAGAATTACGTAGCCTACCTCGCTAGTTCGCCACACCCAGTATTCCCTTCGCCAAATAGCTCCGAGAGCACTTCCTTTGCGCCGTCCCTCACCTCCTGGTCAGAGTTAGTCGTCGCAAGTTGCTCGATATCCGGCCTTAGGTCTTCGACTTGCCCTCGCGGCAGTCTGGGCACAAGATAACACAGGCAGTTCAGAATCCACGTTTCGTCCTGTCCACAAAAAATGTTTCGAATGTGGGGAGTTAATTCTTGGGGGACATGTGTGACAAGCAATGTTGCAACAGGCATTGCCACCGGCCAATTCACGTCTTGTAGCCACTCAAGTAGACCGTCAATTAGTTGGCACCACTCTTTCGGATCCGCTGCGTCCAGGCGGCGCACAGCTTCTAGGTCGTGCTTGTTGCTCGGTATTCTCAAGTCGGTGAGCATCTCTTTGATGTGCCACAAAATTCGGCCCAAAAAACCGTCAGCTGATCGCACACGTGTGCTTGCGCGTGCGTATACGTGTGCACGCTTTCAGCACGAACGCAGGACAAGGAATTGCGGTTAAGATTCTGTCCAGGGACCATCTGTCGCCGGCTCCTCTGTCAAATCCATGTCCATAGCGATTTGTGCATCATGCTTGCTCCACCACCATCCTGCTGAGATCAGCACCGCAACTCCCGCAGTTGCTCCCGCTACTGCCAAGCCAACCCCAGCCTTCGAACTAGGTCTCTCCAGGCCCCACGTGGTCGCCGATGTGGGCTTCGTAGGTTGCGTAGGTTGCGTGGGTTTCTCCGTGGCCGAAGAAGAGGTTTGAGAGGAAGTGTCAGACGTTGAGGAAGAAGTGGTGTCAGCTTCTTCCGTTGAGGAAGCCGTACTAGACGTGCTAGTTGGTATGGTTGCCGACGTCGAAGTCGTGGTTGAGGTTGTGGTCGGCGTGGTGGTGGTGGTGGTGGTGGTCGTCGTCGTCGTGGTCGTCGTGGTGGTCGACGAGGTTGTGGAAGAGGTGGAGGTGGAGTCACCTAGATCAACCGCGCAGTAGGAAGCCATGCGTTCATGGATGCAGTCAAGTATGTAGTCTGTGGGTGACCCATTGCACCACTTGATCTGAACTTGGGCGCACAATTTTTGGCACTCCGCATTGGCTGCCTCAGTGTAGGGCGGTGTAAGCGATACTGCGAAGGTGCACGGCCAGACGACCTGAGAAAAAGAATTTTAGTCGAAGGTGACTTGGTCGGAGGTGGCTTTGTCGGAGGTGGCTTTGTCGGTGACTCGGCTTGCTGGGTCCAGGAGGGTGAAGGAGCATACCACAACTTCTTTGGGTAGAGGATCGTCGCCGGCGCACAGGTAGAAGAATATCCAGAGGTACTTTATTAAAATGTGCATCAAGCTTGTAACCAAAGAACATGTACCTGTGCAGCGCTTTCAATGGACGGACGAACCTGGAATGAAATCAGTGGGGCGGCAAATTGAAGTAACATGCAGAGTGTGTCATCAGAGATCCTGCGATCATATTTTAACCTGCCAAAAATGTAACCCCACCTCCGCTAAGCTTCCACCTCCCCTAAGTTCCGGACCTCCCACGGTTTGGGCCCCCACGGTTTGGGCCCCCACCTCCCCGAGTCGCTAGCTGGGAGTGTCTTCACGTCTCCAGGGTTTGTGAAGACGACACCTCTCACAGAGCATTTCCCCACTCTCACTGGAAACTTTCCTTGCTTGAGACTTTCACCATGCCTTTCCTGTCGCGGTCCTAGTCGGGGAAGTAGTTCTGGCTTCTAATTGAATCTATTCGAAGCGCAGGCGAGGATAATGTGCACTTGATCTGTGCGGTGCTGGAGACGTTTGACTGTAAAGAGGAAGTGGATTGGTACCAATCCCGGCCACCAAATGAGCTGGACATTCTTAGATTGCGCGACCAGTGTCCAAGGGCCTACTTTCAGTACAACGAAGACCTGAAGAAACTCGCGCAGACCGAGCCAGGCGACACTATGAAAGGTTCGACAATGAAACGCTCGGCGACCCAGGGTTCTATGACTCAAGACTCTGAGGACCGTCCTGCAACGGGTCTGATGTTTCTCTGTAGCTTGTGCTACCATTCGGATTTGAGGAAGGAGGCTCCTACCTGTGTCATCTGTGGTGACTCCTTCAGCCAAGGCAGTATGATCCGATGCGAGGAGGGCCGGTGCTGTAAAGGCATCCACCGGTCTTGCTATATGCTCTCGGGACCGAGAGCTTTCTCAGTGATCTTTGACCGACCGGACGACCACATCGTTTACCGGTGTCCGGGGTGTGTCTTAAGCGCATACATGGACTGTCGGTTCCCCGACAACTCCGACTACCCTGCAGCCGTCTTCCTTCTGTTCCCAAACCTTCGTAGGTTCTCAAACCTTCGTAGGTTCTCAAACCTTCGTAGGTTCTCAAACCTTCGTAGGTTCCCGAACACCCGTAGATTCCCAAATCCCGATAGGTTCCCGAAACCCGGTAACTTCTCACAGGTTCCTCGAACGTCCAAGCTCCGCAAGATGTACCAAGATGGTTCAACGCACCCAGATGCCTCCTCGCATCTACCCCCACCGCGTATACATGCAGCTCTTTCGTCGGCTCGATTCCCAGAGCGTTGTACCCAGAGATCAAACTCCTGGGCAGCACGGTGGATGAAACATGACTTGAACAGTCTTGTCATCAGTCCTCCTGTCACACTAGCCGACGAGACTGTTCGCTGGGACCTCATCTCAATAACGCCCACTCAAACAGACCAGGTTCCACCGTGCCTACCAGAAGTAAATTGTGAAGCAGAGGTACACTGTGAGTTATTGTTACAAGAGTATGAAGAACTTGCCGACTATGAAGAAGAACTTGCCGAGTATGAAGAAGAACTTGCCGACTATGAAGAACTTGCCTTCCAGGCGGATTTCGACTGCCCTGGTAATAAGGATGACAATATGGTGAGGGATGGTACGGCAGAAGGTCAGACATTGAAGGACAATATAGCTAATGTGGTCAAAGACAACACGGAAGACAGCGTTATGGAAGACAACATTATGGAAGACAACAGTGCTGTGTATGATACTGACGGGTGCAGATCACTGTTAATACGGGAGGAGTTGGGCATAGGTAATGAGGACCTTGGATGTGTTGAGGTTCTTACTAGTGTTTTAGACAGTGTAGTGAAACTCCCTCATGTCGTCGGATATGTTTTCTCTAGTATTGCTCGTACCTACGATGAGGTGGCAGGAAGTGACCTTTATTCCGAGCCGGTACGTCGGATTTTCCGAGAGTGTGTGCATCTGAAAGAGTTCGCTTCACCTAATCTTATTACTGGTATTATGGCCGATGAGTCTGGCGGCTGTCAGAATCGGTTGACCAAGTTGTATGAGATAGTGAAGCCCCCCGCTCACGGACATCTTATGAATTTGTATCCCCCCTTACCCAAGCTATTGGAACTGTATGACCGACTGGAAGCCAAGATTGGTCGTGGTTTCTTCCGGCTTTTATATCGCTCGGAGATGGGTCTTCTATCGTTCCTTGAGACCGGCTCAACTTTGCTGCACCTGGATACATTTGGGAACATGTTCCGATACTACTGGACCCCGGCTACGACTTCACACGTTTCCCCGTATGCGCCTGCAGGTGGTGACAGTGACCCAGCAGCTGTTGCGTGGCCTGGTTTTGATTGGCTCCGTGAATTTGTTTGTGAATTAGATGACCTCGGAGAGAGTGTGCTAGAGTCATGTTATGTGTTGGACGCATGTCATCGTAAGTACTGCGACGATCAGGTGTACAACCCGATGACCAATCCGTGCGGTTTGCCTGTGGAGGAGTTCACTAAGAGTGATAGTTTGGTTTTGGTTTTGCTTCAGAAGACATTTGGCCGTTTAGGGTTCGTTCCGCCTATACAGTTCAAGACGAGCGATGTGTTGGGCTACCACTTGTGTCTGAGACGTGCACTGAAGCCGTATACCTTGATTGGTGAGTATTCAGGCGTTATAGAATGCAGACGATGGAATACTAACCAATTCTTCACACCGTCCGACTCAATTTATGATCTTGTAAATCATAATGATAACTCCAACACAACACTATGTCTGATACCCGAACCATACACTTCCCTACCCAGATATATCAACGGTATTAATAACCATATTCCCGACGAATACCTCAAGATCAATACCATAACTAACATCTTTCATTTTGACCACCAGTATCACATACTAACACTTACCAACCACCAGACCGTTAAAAAAGGCCAACAGCTACTACTCGACTACAACGCAGGAGCTGCCGATGGAGAACTCGGAACCTACCCCACGCAACATTTCCTTCCCGCCGACTGACCAGGTGCGAAACCTTACGGTGACAACACGCCGTAGAGGCCAGACCACACGTGTAGGCTACCACATGCTGGATTCGACCAAGGCAACACCCGCTAGGACGTCCCGCGTTGGCAGCGGAAACCCGTGTTACGCTCGCCGAGCTGGCACCTGAGTTTTTGCACCAAGCAACAAAAACACCACAGCACGCAACAATGCAGACACGTCTGTCTGCAAGCACGTCTGTCTGCAAGCACGCCTGCCTGCAAGCACACCCGTGGCTGCACACCCCCCCCCCCCTTGTGTTTCTCTGTGAAGTGGGCTTTCAGCGTGGCCCGAGGTTGCGGCCCGATTGGGCTGTATAGGTGGAAAATAAATTAGCCCTCGCGCCGTACTGTGAAAATATGCCGAAAGAAGGCGGACGGAAACTGAGAAAGAAGTCTCGACCGTCCGGATCTCAGAAGCGGCGTGCGCCGGTGGTGGACGCCAAGGGCCAGTTGGAAAAGTGGGCTCGTTTGGAGGAGACTTTGCGGAAGAAGAAGAAGCAGGGCAGGAATCTAGATTTGCACCCGACGGAAGCTCTTCGAAAAGCGAGGAAGGCTTCGAAGCACAAAGGCCGGAACAGGGCCATTCTCGACGACTGGGAGAGTTCTACCGTGGCAGTAAGCAGTAAGCCATCCGCTCCGAAAGAAAAAAGATTAACAATCAAAGAGCTCGCCCGGCGCGCTCTCCAAGAAGCACAAGACTAATCGCAAGTGCACCTAGTGGTTGGAACGAAACAGTTCCAATGTGATTAATGATTTGGTTAGGGCCACCAGTAGTGAATCCTCTTGATGGTGAAATTTTATGGATAGTGGAATCAGGGCGATGAATCAGGGAGATGAATCAGATGGGGAAGAGATTGGTTGTTGAGACAGCGAAAGAAAGCTCTTTAAATATAAGGACATCTTTTTCACTTAAAAAGCCGTGGTGAATATAAGGGTCAGCGCATCCGGGATGCAGCGTCCAGAGTGCATGCAGCGTCCAGAGTGTGTGTAGACGAACAGCGTCCAGGGTGTGTGTAGACGAACAGCGTCCAGAGTGTATGCAGACGAACAGCGTCCGCAGTGTGGTCTATCTGGCGTGCATCCGGCGCAGGTTGCTGGCCAGTAGGTTACTGGCCAAGAGACCTTTGTACAGTTTTCCAGGCTTCATCAAGTATATGGAACGCTTCTTTGCTGTTGGGTAGCTGGCATTTGTCCGGATGTACTCTCATGACTAGTTTTTTATATAGGATTTTGGCAGTGGCGAGTGCATGAGAATATTGGGATTGCTGAGTAGGTTTTTTGATGCCGAAGATATCCCAAGGCAGGAGTTTACTGCGTCGTGTGTTAAGCAGTTTGTCGATAGTAGCCTGTCCACTAGGATCAGTCTGAGGCCAGACAATGCGTTGTTGTTGACCATTTCCGAACACACGTTGTTGCGCACGATAACACTCTGCTTCCCTGCGTCGTTCCTCTTGCTGTCGTGCCCGTGACTTCGCCTCCGCCTCAGCCTTCTCACGTAGGCAGGCCTGGCAACCCTGGTTCACACCAGAATACACGCCGATATGTCCTCGGATACAACGTAACTCGTATGTTCGACCCCTCACATTTGCGTGTGTTCGCAACAAGGTAAAACCGTTCTTCGCAAACGTCACGCGCAACTGCTGCTCACACAATCCACACCCGCCGGCGCTCCGTTCAAACTCGCCATGCAATGAACAGTACGGACGTACCTTCTTCGCCGTAGTAACCGGAACGGAACCGGCAATCGGAACGGAACCGGAAACAGCGGAACCGGCAATCGGAACGGAACCGGGAACGGAACCGGGAACAGAACCGGGAACGCTCGACTTCCCCCCGTCAGGCGAGTCAGAAGTTTGCTCCGTCAAATCCACCACCTCCGATTCGTTCTTGGAATAAACAGCTCTAGCCGGCAAATACGAAGGGTCCAACGCCGTTGAGGGAACCTCGTCGCCACCGCTTCCCCTCTCGTTCTGACTAGCGGCCGCCTCAGCAGCCGGCTCAGCAGCAGACTCATCAGCAGGCCGTTGATCAACAGGTAACCCACCAGCCTGCCCAGCAGACGGATGCCCCGCAGACGACTGACCAGCAGGCTGCTGCTCGGTAGTCGGGATTGCCTCCGACGTACTCCGCGTCACACCTGGTGGAGCTGTAGTTGCTGCTCCCGCAGTTCCTGCTGCCACGGCTCCTCCCCCCCCGGTTCCTGGCCCCGCAGCTACTGTGTTGCCTTCTTCGCTCAGATCTGTCTTGAGAACCTCGCCTTTGGGAGATGTGCCTTTTCTGGCGCCTCTCCTTCTTCGCTTGGGTGGCACCCCCGGATTAAGCGGATTCGCCCTCAATACTTTCTGTCGCCTAGCCCGTGTCACAGGCCCTTGAGCCGTGGGCCCTTGAGCCGTGGGCCCTTGAGCCGTGGGCCCTCGAGCCGTGGGCCTCATATTTATAGTCTGACCGATGTCAGAAACCGTTTCTGAGACTGCCGCATCTGAAATACACTCAGGGGTCGCGGCCTTCCCTCCAGATCTCAACCGCCGGGTTAGACCCGGGACCGTTGGACCCTGGACCGTTGGACCCTGGACCGTTGGACCCTGGACCGTTGGGCCCTGGACCGTTGGACCCCCATGATGGTCTGAAACACGTTCCGGTGGGGTCAACGGATTGCCCATCGAACGTGCCCCTCGACTCCTGCCTCCCGCTCCGGTCCTCGTTCCCCCAGACCGAACGGCTCCAATCCTCACAGCATAGACCGGCCCATTAGCGTGCTCCCCACCATTCTGGTCCGTGCTATGTTCACTCATCGCCGTGTCCTGAGCGGCTTCTTGCGCCATGGCCGTATCATGTACCAGGTTCTCGTCCGATCTCGAGCCTATATTTGGGAACACGTAAGACCCCTCAAGTTTGGGCAAGACTAAATCATCTCGCAAGCAGGAGGCATAACTTGAATTTAACGCATCCAGCATCTGAGACGACAATTTGTAATCCTCTTCAGAAATCAGGTTACCACCATTGTACGACTGCAGCGACTGCAATTGCTGTAAAGAATAACTCAAACTGATTTGCTTTAATACCAAACGCACCCGTCGAAATCTGAAAGAGAACCAATAATGACCCCCATACCACTGTCCCCCCCATACCACTGTCCCCCCCCACACCACTGTCCCCCCCATACCACTGTCCCCCCATACCACTGTCCCCCCCCATACCACTGTCCCTTCCTTGTGGCTGCGAAGCACTTACTCATCCAGCGCCGACAGGAGATTCGGCAAAACATGGATCTTCGTTTGCTCCAACCACGATTTGGCAGCACTCTGCTCCTACAAAACAAAAATTCGTTTCTCGCAGCGTGTACTCGTGTGCCGTGTACTCGTGTGCCACTCGTCTGCCATGGACTCGTGACGAAGACCAGTCTAGAATACCAACCTCGAGCGCCAGTGCTGAAAACCGTGCCGAAACCGTGTACAATCGCTTACTTTGTTAGCGCTCTCACTTCCACCTGTGTGGGTACTGTCAGTACTAGCTTTGCGATCACTCGCCATCCCCGTGCTAGATTTCTGGTCATCCTTCGGGTCGTGGACTCCGCGGTCAACAACTTTTCGACCATCGGCCCTCACGTTGTTTCCGTCGTCCGTTTTTCTGTCGTCCGCTTTCCGGTCTTCCGTCTTTCGACCCTCTACTCCTCGGTCGTCCGTCTTCCGGCTATCGATCCTCCGGCCGTCGATCCCACGATCGCAGGTGCCCAGTGTGGGGCTTTGTGCTCGAGGACTCTCAACCCTGAGTCTGTTGAGCTCGGGCAAGAGTGACTCCTTAGGCGGATTCGGCAACGGCCGACAGTAAACGTAAGGCACGTCCTCGTCGGCCGACTCGATGTGGATCTCGACTGCCTTCATCGGCGACACCTCAGGGGACATTCGGTTAGGCGAAATGTGCTCTGGGGAAATGTGGACATCGGGAGAAGAACTCCCGGTGGCAATGCGCATGCCATCGGACATGCCACTCACGCTCACGGGTCGTCCATTATTGACTTGGCCACCATTGACTTGGCGGCTATCACCTGTCGGGCTATCACCTGTCGGCCTATCACCTGTCGGGCTATCACCTGTCGGATTCCCACCCACCGTGTGGTCTCCTCGCGTAGGACCACTGGCAGGACCACCGGTGGGGCCACCGGCAGGGGGTATGTTACTTGTATGGGTGTCGTCGGGGTTAACCGGATTGGCTGTCTTAGACGATATCCGAGCTGCCTTTTTGCTGTTTTTTTCAGCTACCTTCTTGACGCGTTTTTTCGCGGCTGCCTGCTGCCGGATAGTCTGGCCCACGACCACGCCGGTCACAGGCTCGCAGTCGGCCGTCTGATCATTGGGCATGAGGGGCGAGTCCAGCGGTTCATAGCTTTGAGTAAAGCTTCCGCCGCGCCCCGCTCCGCCAGGTGCTGTCGCTCCAGCCGATGCTGACGTTCCGCCAGGTGCCGAGTGGTCGGCTGCTGTGGCGAGCACTGGCTTCTCTACCGCCGGCTCGTCTGAGAACATCCGGTCCAGCTCCTCTATTAGTTCCTGCTTCGCTGTCTTCTCCGCCTCCTCGACCGCTGCTTTGTTCCGAATCAGCCAAGGCTTTACGCGCGCCGGCAACGCCTCCTCTACCACTTCTTCGCCGCGCATCGGCGGGGACATGACGCGTCGCTGCACAACCTCACTCTCGTCATCCAGCAGAGGATTCGAGGGCCATGCCCGGCGCCACGGCACGTATTTACCGTCCCCGCCGTAGTCTCCGTCCGAGGTCGTGACCATCGCCGGGAATCGAACCAATTTTAATTCATGCTACCAAAAAGCACCACACCCAACTAAGTTACCCACTACAGCCTACTGCAGCCAACCGCAGTGCCGCAACAAGCTTCCTGACTACACAGCCAGTGCAATGCCGACTCCACCAGTCAGCTCATCCCAGTGTCACAGTCATTCGTCAACTGCTGACCGGACAACTAGCCCCGGACTCGTCAGCGACCACGACCACGACTAGTCTACGGCTTAGCTGGTTGTCGAAGCTGGCCAACGATTGAGGACTTGGGTGCGTTGTCACATTCGTTGACTGAGCGCCCCCGCACGGTCGAGAACACCACAATGAACCGGCAATGGAAACTTCACGGTGGCCAAGCCCGTATTTGGCCGAGTCCGCGGTCGTTTGGCCGAGTCCGCGGTCGTTTGGCCGAGTCCGCGGTCGTTTGGCCGAGCCCGTGGTCGTTTGGCCGAGCCCGTGGTCGTTGGCCAAGTCCACAATCGTTTGGGCGAGTCCACGGTCGCCCAAGCCCATGTTTAGATGAGTCCGTGTTCGGCCGAGTTGCAACGCGGGTCAGCGCAGACAATCCGCGTAGCTCATGAGATGATCGGTCTGGGCGCTAAGTCGCGGTTCGCTCTGTAGTCCTTGGTCGCTTGTCAGTCGATGGTCGGTTTGATGAATACTACCGCCATGGTTGCTGCTGCTGCCGCCTTGCCGCAGAATTCTCGCGGGGATCTGGATGATTTCCGGGGTGGTCGCACGATGGTGCCCCGTTGTGGTCCCAGTGGGAGGCCACTGTTGGGCGGGTGGTGAGTAGGCTGGTTGTGAGTAGGTTGGTTGTGAGTAACTTGGTTGTGAGTAACTTGGTTGTGAGTAACTTGGTTGTGAATAACTGGGTTGCGAATAACTGGGTTGCGAGTAATGGGATTGCGAGTAATGGGGTTGCGCGCTAGCAGGGTGCGGCGCCACAGGGTCGAACACGGGCAGAGGGACTCTGGGCTCTTCGCGCACAGATAGGGCAGGTACGGGGGGAGAGAGTCGGGATCCGAGAGCCACGGCGGGTGTTCGATTCGCAGCTGACGTCTGGTCAATTGATATGGACCTTGTGGCGTCGCCGCCCGGGAAGGATCGGTCGAGTCCTGACCGATCGAGTCCGAAACGGTCCATGCCTCTCGGTTCCAGCCCTGAGTTGGGCTCCAGGGCGCGGTCAGTGTCGAGTTCGGAGCTTGGAACAAGGCCGTATGGTTGGTAGTTGGAAGGGCTCAATGCTTCTATCTCATGGAGAATATTGTTGGGTGATATCTGAACCGTCTTTTTCTTTCTGTGGGTCGCAGTCCTGAACATGCTAGGACTGACTCCGAATGACTCCTTGACGGACTGTTTCGCCATGCAGGATGCAAGCAAGTAGATACAAGCAACGGCGAAGACAACAGCACCGCAGAGCACAAGCCAGATGTTGTTGTTCAAGAACAAAAGGTAGCTCAGCAGCAAGTAATAAAGTCCCTTTCCTCTAGGACCGGCGAGGAAGTGGAACTCATTGTAGAACCAGTGTCTCAACTCCGAATGTTCAGGCAACCAGCTCTTGGCTTCCAGGAAGAGGACAGACAAGCCGAATAACGCCAAGTACAACCGAAGTCCCAGGGTCACCAACCCTATGCTGTAAAAGTCGTTACCCGTGTGGATACGACCCTTATTCCCATACAAAATGATCCATAAAGAAATAACACATATAGCCAGTCCTGCCAAACTGGCAATCACTTTCATTACTTGCATCAGAAAACGTCGATTCCTAGGACTCGTTCCATCTTTCACCACGCCATAACTTAAGCCCTTCTTTCCGTCACCCACTGTCTCTCCTCCCGCAGCTAATATTCCCGCTGCTAAAGGTACCACTTCCTCCTCCAACACTTGTGGCGTTTCGATTACTTCCACCCTGGGGCGGGGTCTTGATAACATTTATACCAAATCAAAATTGGTCTGAAGAAACCTGTGATCAACTGGTCTAAAACCCAGTGTGCTCTAGTCACTACTATGCTCGTCGCTATTATGCTCAACCCTGATGGTGGCCCCTGGTTGTGGTTCAGCCAACTTGTTTTCGGTTTTGAATTTTTAGTTGGGACCAAATCAAACCGCGAGTCAGTACGACCACTGTCATAATCTACGGCATGGTCTGGGCTGTTGGGCGGGCCCGTTGCTAGTCCGGGACAAAGACCGATCAATTTCTGACTAAAAGTCGACAATCACACTCGAGGACACGCGTTTGAGATGATTCGCTAGAGGCAATTCCTCAAGACAGATAATCCCCCTTCAAGCGGCCTCAGCCTCAAGGAGGAGCGCCAAGAGAAGCCCGTCCAATGCTAAGGCAAAAAAAACTACTTCTTGCTCTTGCCGCCAGACGCTGCATTTTGGGCTCGGTCTAGCTTCATTTGGAACTTTTTTTGCGACTTGTTTAGTGGCTTTGACCGCGGTACCGCTGTCTTTGGTGGACTACTCGGTTTCGCCGTCAAACCAATGGACTTCCGTTTGGCCGTTTTAAACGGACCGCTTTTCGACTTGCTCGACACAGGGGATGATGGGATCAATGATTCCTTTAATTCGCTAGTTCGTAACGTTTCATTGTTGTCTGCCTTCTTCTTCTTGGAGACCTCAAGCTTCGGAACCTGGCGCTTAGGGGCAGTCTTCTTCACCTTGGCGACAGGGCCTGTCGCCAAAGACTGGTCTCTCGGTTTTTTATGTTGGGTGACCTTCTTAGTATTCTCTTCCCGCTGGAAGTCTATAGCCGGTCCTGACCCGGCTTTAGTAAGCCTGGTCTTGGGCCGTGACCCAGTTTGTGCTGATCCGGCTTTGGCGGACGTGGCCTTGGTGTTGTTCTTCGCGGCCATTTTCTATTTTATGTCTAACAACTTGAGTTCTGACAACTCAGGCTCAAGTAACCTTTACTCCAAAGTCAAAAAGGTTGGTCTTAAGCTCAAAGGCCAACCCCCTGTAAAGAAACCAAAAGTTATTGAAGCACAAAAGCCTGAGCCGACAGGAGACTCCAATCAAGATGATACGAGAGAACTCAATGATCTACACGCGCAGATAAAACGACTAGTCGGTCTGCAGCTCACTAGAGCCGAAAAGGCCCATAGACTAGCCCTTCTCCACCGGCGAGAAGAGATACTTAAAGAGAAACTGGAGAAAACGCATGCGCAGCGAGTGGCAGAATTCAACCAAAAGCTGAACTCTCTAGGAGAACGTAAGGTCATTCACTACAGTGTTCAGGCACGTTTTCTTCAGATTTCGACATCCCCAAAGTGGGACCCGGATGAGCGATTAAAAATTGGTCCAAATGGATTACGAATTATATATTGCCTGTAATATTGTCGGTAAGGTGATCTGCTCCGAACTACGACAGTATTTATTAGGCTTAATCGCAGTGGCGCTGACTGTCGCTTACATATGGGCCGAGTAGAGCGCAGCACACACGTGTGTGCTTTCGATGAAGTTGACGTTTGTTGCGCTGACGCTGGCTGCAGCCGTTCAGCAGGTGTCTCCTGATACCGTCGGTCAACTAGAAGCAAGTGCAACGCGTAATCTCGCTCAATGCAATACCCGGGTCTTTTAGCCATGTCAAACTTTAAATTGCGATTGCATACACCTCAGGAAGATACCGATGAGGCAAAGTTTGCTCTCGATGCCGTGGAGGCGTTGGGGACGTCTGCTCAAAAGTCGGATCAGCTAGAAATGGAGGCAATTTATAAAAGGTTGTTGCAGAATTATAAAAACGCAATGCGACTGGTGATTCAGAGCTCGTTGCTGCCTATAATTTCAATTCCCGACCCCGTCAGGTCCACTGTTTTATCAGCGGGTTAGTTCATTGGAATAAACTTCTGGGCATGCTCAACAGCCGACTGCCATGCCCGGCGGCTGCCATTGACATGAACACACACGGGTGCTTCGGAATAGACCACTTGGTCGATGGGATACATCGGTACAAATTGGAAGCTTGGAGATGGCATTTGTGTGGTTCCCTGATCGAAGAGGAGCGTGATACCGAGACCTTTCGGAGTGCAATGCCAGGTTCAGCGGCTGCTTGGAAGCCGTGGGTACTGCCAGATAAGCCCCCAAGTAGCCAGTGACAGTAGCACCAATCGCTGGCGTAGCGCCAGCCGGTACATTAATTGCTGGTGAGTGAGCAGCTGTGAGTGATCAACTTACTGAAAGCACGTAGAAGGCCTGTTCAGTTCTAGCGGACGAGTAACGGTTCACTAACTGAGCGTGCCATTGAGGGACATCATCTACGGCAGAGGTCCCGGTTACTCGTTGGCTGTCAGCAAAGCTCATTCTCAAATTTTTCTAGATCACTAGAAATGACGGGGGCCTAATTTCAAACATGTTAATTGCCGTCGGGCCGGACGCGATTTTGCCATCATTATGTAATGTCACCGTTAGTGTAGGCAAACCACGGCACAAAATATTGGTTCAGAGTGTAAAGCAGCGATGGATAGGCAAGCGGTAAGTGACTGCAATATTGACCCTATTTGGACGTAGTTTTCTGGACGTGTTTGCTTCCGAGTTCTCGAGCCGGCCCAGATTGTATTACGAGCGAGCCTACGAGAAGGGAAGACTCCGATGCTATAGACAGGGAGGGGATGTCCGTCCAGGCAAACTGCGTCGCTTAGACACGAAAAAAGAGGCGATGAATACCTCCCTGCCTGCAGAGCAAACCTCCCTGCCTGCTGAGCATACCTCCCTGCCTGCAGAGCATACCTCCCTGCCTGCTGAGCATACACTAAAGGGGAACGAGAATGTGGAGCACGAGTGCATTTTAACGGAAGCGGTGGTACCATATGTCATGCCGATCGAGGTGGTTGATGAGACTGAGGAGTATTTGGCGGTGACCAAGCCGCCGGGGATCCCAGTTTACCCGCAAGGCCAGTTTGAGACTAATTCGCTTACTGAAATGCTTAAGCAAAAGCTGGGCAGGAAGTCTTTTTATCCGCTGTCGCGTTTGGATAGAGTCACATCTGGACTCATGATCGTTGCCAAGGACGGCAAGGGTTGCCAAAGGCTGACTCCCGTCGTCAGGAACTGGCAGAAGTTCTACGTCATGCAATGGAGTAAGACCTGGGATCGAGCCCTTCAAGATGCACTCCCACTCCGGGGAGTCTTTCCCTTTTCTCCGGGCCCCTCCGGCCCGGACCCCTTCGGCCCCCCGTCAGGCCCCCTCTCAGCCCCTTCCAGTAGTACTGGAGACCATATCCCGACTAGTATCGACCCCACTTTGGGTATGGTAGTGTGTGCTCCGATTGCTCTCGACCAGCATACTCCTGGGAGCGCATTAAAGACGCGGATCGACTGGGAAAACGGCAAGCCGAGCCTGAGCATCTTCTATCTAATTCGGGACCTGGGAACCGCGGGCTGTATGGTGTTAGGCATACCCGTCACAGGTCGCACGCATCAACTGCGGCTGCACTCCAGCTATGCTGACACACCCATCGCCGGGGACGCCTTGTACAATGCCTCGGCAGCCAAGGACACGCGCGACCACGATTGGTACGTAGCCGTGCAATACGACCACGCAGAGACTTTACGGTACTTGTCTCTAGTTAACGTGCGTGAGGACGTTCATCACTTCACCCTCACTCCCGGGTCGTCAGCTACCCAGTCGACAGCATCAGCAACCCAGTCCTCAGCTTCAGCAACCCAGCCGTCGGGTAGTCAGCCGCCGGACCCGTTCCCAGTCAATGACTGGAGAGAACTGAAGAAAGACCTGGAAAAGCCTGCCGAGGTGCATTCCGTGTGGGTGGTCCCGCGGTCAGCTTTACGACGAGAGTTATCAGCGTATCCAGACCTGTGCTTGATGGACGGCCATCTAGTTTCCTTCCATCCCTTCATTGACCCGTATTATATACCACTACACTCATTTGCATATATGACAGAAGCGCATAGACTTATCACCACCAACACACTCCCGTCCTTCTGGCCCGTCGCCACCGACCGGCCTGGAGAGTCAGACGCCCCGACTTCTGCGTGTGTGGACAGGAGCTCAGAGTCTGTTGACCACATAAGGGGATTGTGTCGCCTTTTGTGGACTGCGGTCGATTCGATTACGCTCGCGCACTTAAATATCAGGCCATCTGATTTGCTCAATAGCCGGTAGCTCAACAACCGGTGGCTCAACAGCCGGTAGCTCAACATCCAATAACCATTAAGCAAAACCCCCCTTGGGACGAAGCGGTGACCTTTCGAGGTCGTACCTCCCCCAGCCATGACTTCCTCGAGGTCGTGGCCCTGGCCGTAGGCTACATTTCGAGGTGGTGACCTTCCAGGTGAAGATCGTCGCTTTCTTTTTTACACGGTATGGGACGTCCACTATCCTGTTGCTGCAGAAGGTACAGTGCAGCATCGGGAGAGAGCTTCAAGGTTAGTCTGGGCCCGAGGCTGCAGGAGGCAGCCTTACAGGAAACAGGTCCACAAAGTGCGGCAAGTCTCAAGATGCCCGTTCGGAGTGAGGCTCCCGATCCGAGTCAGGCCGTGGAAGGTGGCGAAGTGGGGAACCCAGCAATAGAGCCCCGCGCTGGACTCCAGCCGGGCATCAGCCAGGATTTTAACACTGGCGCTGTGGGCGTGGTCGCCGGTTCTGAGGTGGCTCTGGAATCCAGTGGGACGGGGGTGTCTTCGAACCCGCGATCGGGCGGTAGCAGGCCGCCGTTGGGGAGCCGGCTGGAACTCTTGAAGAGTCTAAGTGTCCGGTCCGGGGGCGATGTCAGCCGCAGCAGCAGTCTGGAACAAAACCCGCGAGTACTCAAGGTCGAGGTCCACTCCATCTCGCCCCACGCTGACATCGCCTCCACCAACTTCGTTTCAGGCGATAGTGGTGGTTACGAAACCGTAGACTCGCGCTGGCAACGGGGTGGGGCAAGGCCAAGGACCCCGGGCGGTCCCCAGGATCAGAGGGACGCTGGTCAGAGGGACCCTGGTCAGAGGGACCCGGGTCAGAGGGACACCGGGCAGTGTGCCACCGGGCAGACGAGTGGTCCAGAGACGTGGCGCGAGACCTCGAGGCCCGTGACCGACCTGGGACGGCGTGGAAGCAATGAGTCGTTCCGCTCCGCTCACGAGTCGTTTCCAGAAACTGTTAGCGACTCACAACCGCCACTGGAAAGAAAGGAGGGACCCGTTGGGGAGGCGGGAGGCCCTAAAGGGCCGGGGGAGGCTCGGCAGGGAACTGCAGCCTCGAACCAAATGGCGACCAGACACGAGGAGCAGGCTCGGGAGCAAGCTCGGGAACGAGAGGGTTATGGGAGGCACGTGGCGGCCGTCCCCCCGGGACTGATGAGCGTTCGAGAGGACCAGACTCAAAAGCGCACTGAGAAGGCTCAGACGGATAAGGGTCAGATGGATAAGGCTCAGACCGAGAACGTTGGTCGAACGGGGACTGGGGCTTCGACGGCGGTTGAGCAGACCCGGCCGGGGACGGGCCAAGGTACGAAGCCGCGGTGTGCTGAGAATATGGTGCTGGTTGAGATCGGGAAGCAGTTAGCGCAGTTGGGGATTCCGGAGGGGTTTGCTTCGAGTATTATGGAGGTGTGGACTCAGTGGTTCTATGAACAGGCGCGGCGGTTCTATCCTTTGACATTGTCGTTGCTGCGTCTAAGATGCCCGGGTCCCTGGTGGCTGGGATCGGAGATGAAGCAGGCCCCGGAGTATGAGAACTGTCCCACCATGGAGGAAACGCTGTATATACACCGCTTTTGTGTTGCTAGACAGCAGAAGACACCCGAAGTTCTGAAAATGCTCAAAAATGACCTGGAATGGAGAGAAGTCGAAAATGTTGAAGGTACAGCACAAGAAACAATGAGTAATGAATTTAAAACCAGCCTACACGCCCTCTATCCCCACGGCTATTATGGCTGTGACCGGGAGGGGCGACCGGTCTACTATGATCGTATAGGGAAAATGAAGTCTAAAGAAATACTCCAACAATTCAATAAAGAAGACATGGTCAAATACTGGATCAATGGCTATGAAAATCGTAACCACCACCCACGTTTTCTACCACCACACACGTTTTCTGCATCACACACACGTTTTCTGCATCATGTCCACACACGTGTTCTGTTTGTAGTAATGCGGGTCGTGTTGCCGGCATGCTCATTGCAACAGGGTCGTCGTATATACCAGGGCGTCACTGTGCTGGACATGGAAGGCACATCCATGGGCGAGTTTACACGCAGTCGTGAGTTGTTAAACATGTTGTTGTCCGTCGGTCAATACCATTACCCAGAGTGCATGGCAAGGACGTACATAATACGTAGCACGTGGACGTTCCGTGCTATTTGGAAGTTGGTCAAGCCGTTGCTGGCAGAAGACACGGTGAAAAAAGTGACAATCGTTGACAATGGTAAGGAGTTAGACACTTTGTCAGTCGTGATTGACCCAACGAACCTTCCTCCCTTTACAACTGCCAGCCACCGTAACAACGACGACGCTTCATGGTGTCTAAACCCAATCGGTCCTTGGATGGATACCGCTGTGAGGCAGCGAATTCAAAACCTGTTTCCGCCATCGGCAAGTGACCTTTCAATCAGTTTACAATGACAAATATACGACCGCATGTTCTGCGGTCCCAGACACGGGGTCTAGGCTTATCATCGTCATCTTCCACATGTGGCCGCCATGAGCGTCTTAGACGGCTATATAATACCATCAGTCAAAACCAGGGTTCAACACACCCATAATGGGTTCAACACCAGGCAGAATGGGTTCAACACCAAGGCAGAATGCGTTCAAGAGCAGGACTTGGGACTAAATACATATGGAGGGTTACGACTTGAAAAGAAGTATGGCTACATGTCCGCAATAGAAGTAGATAAATCTCCGGGTCTCGTGGCTGACGTAAGAGCCGAAATTCCGACCGACAATACAATGCCACGTCGGCTCATGACGTTTGTCAAACTCCTTTTTGATATGTGCGGCAACGTCACGCTCGATTCCATGCATCTCCAGCGCTTCTTGTGCAAGTTGCACGGCCTCAGTCACCATGTTATCCGGCATATCCGCATTCTTGATTACGTGTTTCACTTCCATCTGGATGCACAAAAATTTTCAGAACAAAATGGCGAGACCTTTTCTCGGCGGCAGTCCAGTCGCTTGGCATAGCAACAAACAAGGGGGCTGTGGCACGGCACGGTCCTGGTCTGGCTTGTGCCAGTACAGGGCCTGGTCTGGCTTGTGCCAGTACAGGGCCTGGTCTGGCTTGTCACAGTCCGGGGCATGGCGTGGCTTGTCACAGTACGGGGCGTGGCCTGGCACACATAGTACGGGGCCTGGCCTGGCAGACACAGTACGGCGCGTGAGTATGGACGGGGCCTGCCTGGCCTGGCCCCGTGGCATGGGAGATCTTGTGGATACTGCGAGTGGTTATAGATGTTGGTCTGGGTCCCAATCCAGACGGAAGGCAAAGGTCTCTAGTTGAGTTCTATATAAAACGACTTCCTTGCTGTGTCCGCCAGCGACGGCTCTTGCTCGGGAGTCGCCAGGTTTTTTGGTGTACTCTGTCATGACGGTGGGCATGTGTTGTCTAAGGTAGTTGAGGAGATCTACGTCACTTTGGTTTTCTTGGAGGAGTGCTTCCTTGGCAGAGGCTTCAGCGTGTTGAGGGAAGAGTTCGGCGTGCTCACGAGTGAGTGGGTGAGAAAGGGACGGAAGTTCTTTTCTAAAGCCTTTAGAGTAATCGACCTTAAGTTGTTCATAAAAGGTTCCTTCCTTTTCAACAATCTCCTTAATCCTTTCCTCTGTCCTTTTCCTGTACCGCTCGTTCGCTTCCAAAGTTTCCTTCTGCTTCGAGATCTCGCACTGCTTCAGAAACTCCTCCCGCTGGCGCTTTACTGTCACATCTTGGGAGTACACCAGGTCGTAAATCACCTCTTCTCGATTCTCCAGAAATTCGTAAAATAAAGGCGTCGACTTAAACGTCTGTCGATCTCCATTTAAGACCAGCGTAACACGTTTCCGAATACTCTCCGCCTTCTCCAATAAATTACGGTCAGATATCCAGTCACCCCAATCCTTCTGTGGCGTCGGCCGTTCACATATCGGACATACCACCAAATGACCTGGTGATAAATTCCACACAACATCCGCAGAAGCAGTCAATCGCACAGGATAACGCTGCCCCAAACACTTGTCACATACTCCATGACCACATCCCAAAGAACGTATTAAAATATTGTCGTATCCACTACAATCACTTCCACACTGTGGACACGTCAGGCCCACTGACATTTATTTAACCAAACTTAATGGCCAAACACCGTAACCAACCATACCCCATCTAACCCCTACCCCCTCTACCCCCTCCCTTTATTGAACCATTTCTCAGACCCTGATTTGATTATGTGTCGAAAGCAACCGGGAATTACCGTCGGTCGACTCTGTGAAAAATGCGAAGATAAATGTCCTATATGCGACTCCTACGTACGTCCCCATACTCTGGTTAGGATTTGTGACGAATGCAACTACGGAAGCTACCAGGGACGATGCATTATCTGCGGTGGCATGGGCATCAGTGACGCCTATTATTGCAAGGAATGCGTTCAGCAAGAAAAAGATGTAACCCTCACTTACACCACGGTCACCCTCCCGAAATACTTGCACGACCTTCTCTTCTTTGCAGAGGGATGGCTGCCCAAAAATCGTCAACCTTGGTTCAGCGAAAACCGACCTGTTCTATGAACGAAAGAAGTACGGCTTCACTCAAAGGTGAGTTTTCTGCGGTGCGTACCCGACAACTACTCGGCTCTGGGACCGAGGACTACTGTCTTCCTACAGCCACCCTCATCCTACGGCCGCGGGGCTCCTACGGCCGCGGGGCTCTTACAGCCGCGGGGCTCCTACGGCCGCGGGGCTCCTGTGACCAGGAGGGCTGTTGTTCAAGTCGGGTCTATGGACGGAGATCCGCCAGACCCAGGTTACCGGAGGGAGGGGTGATACCGCCTCCGGGATGTTACCACTGGTCTCTGTTGGCATCTTGAAATTCGTCCCTATCCGTTGCGGCGATTGGGAGGACGCGATCTGGGGATCACACATGACGATTGAGAGGCTGTCATGTGTGTTCCCCAGATGACGACCTTCCCAACCACAACTGTACATCTAGCTACTGGCTCCATTTTCCGGTCTGCCTCCCCGGCTTCCTTTCCTTAGTGCCTCTTTGTCCTTCATGCCCGTTCGTAGATCGCTAGGTCTGAATCTGTCGGCCTCGTTGGTCGTCATCTTGGTTGATCATCTCGATTGGTCGTGCATGACGAGGAGTTAATCGATGGGGGTGAGGCCCTGCAGGGTGACGAATGTTTTTAGAATCTTAACATCGGTGAGAGGTCTTTCCTGTTTGTTGACATGCAGTTTGTTGATTAAGATGCATTTGTCGAATCCCTTGGCTACTCGACCGAATATGGTGTTCTTTCCATCTAGGTGCGGACACGGACACATGGCGATGAAGAACTGACTACCATTGGTGTTCGGCTGACCGGTATTCGCCATGGATAGCGTGCCCGCCCCAGTATGCCGCAATTCGGGGCAGATCTCGTCGTCCATGTACTTGCCATATATCGACTCACCGCCAGTCCCGGTGCCAGTTGGATCCCCCATTTGAATGATGAAGTTGGGAGAGACTCGATGCACTAAAGTATTATTGTAATAACCCCTTCGCGCGAGCTGGTAAAAGTTCTCACAGGTCTGCCATTGGATGTATTCGAAACACATATTTGAAACCGAAGACGGTATGAACCGAAGACGGTGCGGTGGAGGAGACTGCGCTGGAAGGCTACTGGGACAAGTGGACCCAGCGATGGGACAAGTGGACCCATCAATGGGACAAGTGGACCCAGCAATGGGACAAGTGGACCCAGCAATGGGACAGCAATGGGGACGTGTCCAGGGGAGGGGGGCGCGGATTGTTTGGAGGAATGTTACCTTGGGGGCATGATGCCAGTAGAGTTCAAGTTCTATATCTCCAACAGTGGTGTGAAGGATAACATTTCCCTTGCCGCTCAGGATGACTTGTTTGAAGGCAGCGTGTGTAGAGGTCGTGCCTTCAGGGCTCTTGTTATAAGTCTTGCTATCGTCGTTGGTAGGGCGGTTTATGGTTTCGTTTTTCGTTTTTAGAGGGTGGCTCATTTAGTAAAAAGGTTTTATTTTTCAAAGGTTACCCTCTTCGTCATCTATAGCTGTGTTAGCAGCTTCTTGGAGTTCTCTTTCGGACTGGTTCTTCTGTTCCTCGGTCATAACGATTTCTGGTTTACGTGCGACCTCGCCAAGGAACTGAATATCATTGTTCTGCGTAAGACGTCGGGCGAGCCAGAGGAATGGTTTCTCGAAGTTGTAATTACTCTTAGCGGAAAGATCGTAGTACTGAATGTTTTTTCTTCTGTGGAAATTAATGTGCTTGGCCTTTACGATACGTTCTTGGACATCGACCTTATTGCCGACTAGAACGACAGGGATATTCGGGCACACACGTTCGAGGTCCCTATGCCATGAAGTCACATTCTTGTATGTTATTCGTGCAGCAACATCAAACATAATAATTGCACCATTCGCATGCACGTAATAACCATCCCGTAGTCCAGATAACTTCTCCTGACCGGCAGTATCCCAGACGTTAAAGATTATCGGACCGAAATTCGTGTCAAACTTCAGGGGGTACACTTCAGCCCCCAACGTGGGTACGTACTTCTTCTCAAACTCACCAGTCAGGTGACGCTTAACCAACGTCGTCTTGCCCACTGCGCCATCACCTATGAGCACAATCTTGAACTCGGGAATATCCGACGACATTTCTCAACAAAATTTTACACGTCAGAAAATACCCCCAAATACCTGCCTCCCAACGACGTATTTCTCCACGACACGGCACTCATCGAGTAACACAGCCCGGTTACTCACACAAGTCCCACGCACTCGCCATCTACTTGACGCCTCCCCCACCCCTTCACAAAAGCTGCCTAATGTCTGCTGGCTGATGTGAAGCTCACCGATGCTCATGACCCCACCGATACCCATGGCTAAACCAAACCCAACCCACCACCTTCAATCCGTCCCGTCGCACCGTCCGTTTTCCGCCTTTGTGTCAAACGGTCTGCTCCTGGAACTGCCCACTTTGACGCTCCTTTGAGTATTCCCGTGCCGACCGAGGCCAATGAACTTGAGGGCTCCCATAAAAACAATGTGACTAGCTAGCCGGAGGGCAAAGATCAACCAGAGCACGGACTTTATCCGTGAAATCGACGTTACCGCAAAATTGGGGGAGCACTCGGGTCAGATCTCTTTTAGCAGCTTAACCAAAGATGCTTTGCCTGGCTGCACCAAGATCCCGGAGCATATCATGTATTCCATCAAGTGAACTATGATGTCTGGCCTGTGAATTATGTCGGATTCCGTAACATTGCCATAGTAGTCGTTTAGCACTGATATGATGAGGTGAATGAGCTCGAACGCCATAGACTCGTACTCTGGAGAATCAATTCCGACCGCGAACAACAGATCTCCGTAGCAGCGAACGGCTATCTTGCGCTGGCGGTAAAGCGTAAGGATTGGAGTTTTCTTCGGCCGCTTCATGAGAGCGTCCAGTACTCGCTTTCTGTCCCGCTCTGTTTCAGGAATCCACCAACGGCCATATCTCTGTACGAGATCCGGAGTCTGCGTACTGAATATGAATATATACTCTATGGGCATAATGAAAAATAGGCAAAAACAGCTAGGTGTCGCTAGTGACGAGTAGCTCGCCCCAAAGCAATGCCAAAATCATTTCTGCCGATTTCCATCATGATGCGCGCGCACACGCGCGTGCGTGAATTAAATCTCTGTAATTAAATGCGGAAACTAAATAGCCGCGCAAGCTATTGCGCAACGTTATCAAAATCACTGGTTACTTCTGATCAATGCGATATAGCTGGAACGATGTAAGAAGTAAACGGTGGAGTCTTCTAGGGCCTTGCATGAATAAGTTCTTGTGGACTGATGCAGGACAGCGAGTTCGCCGAAGATGTCTCCAGGTCCCAACTGCTTGATTTCCTGGTCCCCCCTTAGCACGCTGAATTTTCCGACCCCAATGAAGTACATACCATCACCAGTATCCCCATTCCGAATGGCGAAGCTTCCGGCTGGAATTGTAACGGGTTTCAGTGCATCCACCAACTTCTTTTTCCGGTCTTCCTGATCCCGAATAGCCTCGAAGACGAAGCTGGTACCAGCGTCTAAAGTAGCCGAAATAACAGCTATCTCTTCGGGTGTCTTAGAGTATGACGGCAGTGGCGCAAAGTCCACGTCTTCCGCTCGGACAGGAGTTCTCGGACCCATTCTCATACGCGTCCGATCGGGTAGAATCAAGCCGCTATCACTGTAGTCGCTCTCTTCAGCTGCCGTAGAGCTAGAGTCATCACAACGAGCTTTCGCTGTGATTGGACAACTTAAATCATCAACCATCTTCCGAATATTATAACAGCGCCTTAGTGCCTTATCCCGGCATTCATTGATGTAGGGTCCCATGGACCAGGGAGCTCGTTTGTGGCATTCCGCTGCGTTGAACAAGTCATTGCACGTCATCAAAAAGTACCTCTTCATCAACGAGTATAGAACAAAACTTTCGTTACTGCCCATTGCAGCAAACTGAATTACTGCCCCCTTATTGGGACCCGATTGATGGCTTCCAACTCTTACTGTATGATTGGCAGTCGAGCAAACACCTGTCTCACACACACCACCCTCCGTCACGCCTGACTTCAGTTGGCTGTCCACTCCACTGAAAACAATACCCGAAGCACGCTTCAAGTCATCTGGTGCGGACTCCAAACCGTTCGGACCTCTCTCTAGGTCGGGAGCTCTTTCTACTAAGTTCATTCCCGTGGGTTCCCTTGTACGGTTGTGGGGGACCGGGTCCTCCTGGGCCTCCCGTGTTCGGCCATCGGTTACTCCCTCCAACCCTTGGTTAGTTCCCGTGTCGTCTGCCACCGAGTGGTCCCCGTCTTGGAGGGGGACCGCGGGCTGTTCCTTCCTGTCTTCATCCGCAACCGCGTGGCCCGCAACCGCGGGATCCGCAACCGCGTATTCGGGGACCGTGTGGTCTGCGGTGTGATCCGCCAACGGATGCTCCGTGAGCGGGTGATCAGTTTTGCCTGACGTCGCAACTTCCAGTTGGGGCGCTTCTTTAATGGCTACGAGTTGGTCTTGTGCAGTGAGCACTACCAGTTCCCAGATGGAGGCTCTGTCACTGAGTCCTGACTCCCAGATCACTCGCGCTATTAACCCCAGAGTCTCTCTGAGAGTAGTTTCTGCCATTAATAAATAATGCTGGAGAAAGCTGCACTGAGGAATTTACGCGCTCGTCTGCAGGAGGAACTCCGCGACCTGCTCAAAGAAGCAGACCTGAAGCTCGACTCTGAAACCCTCGGAGACACATATGAAGGTGGCAGCAGCCACGTCGACTGCAACCCTGCAAAAAACTGTAACCACCATGTGCGTTGCAGTAATCAGCTGGATAGCAGCAACCAGGTGAGTGGCAGCAACCAGCAGACCCGGGATCGAGTCGAAGCCGACCACCGGCGACGGGTGCGGTCTTTGTCGAAGTGTCAGCGCGAGTCGCGACATGAGATTCGTCATGAGTCTCGGAACCGGCAGTCATCGCAAGGACAACAAGCTCTGGCAGACGATATTGAAGAGTTATTAGTCCGTTTGCAAAATGAGGCCCTGCGACGGCGACAAAAAAAACGAACTCTTTACACCTCCGATGAGCAGGACCTGCGCCTGCGACCCCCCCGTGGCCCCGTCCAGACGACTGCGCTTACCGATGACATCATCCAAACCGCCACCAAGCCCGTACTCCCACAACCCAAAAGGAACGCCAAGCCTGTAGGCCGGCAACAACTCTACGATCTCCGCAGAGAGCTGTCCGACTTGGAGCGAGAACTGTCTCCCTGTCTAGACTCCTCTTGTCTAGATCCCTCCTGTCTAGACCCCTCCTGTCCGGACCCCTCCTGTCTACACCCCTCCTGTCTGCGCCAGTCCAAATCCGCGAAGTGCTACCACAGCCGCAAACTGTCCGTTCCCGAAAGGGCCCACCACTCGGCCAACAGCAGGAACTCTGCCAACGACAGGACCTCTGCCAACGACAGGACCTTTGCCAACGACAGGACCTTTGCCAACGACAGGACCTTTGCCAACGACAGGACTTGTGTCGTCCACACGACCTGTGTCGACCACAGGACCTCCGGCAGGAGCTCTGCACTGTTCTGCGAAGATTACCGGTCGAGGCGCCGACAGCCGCGTCGCCGGCGGCTCTCCGGCTCATCCACCTCCTCCCAGGACGGGCCCCAGGTGATGTGCAGACGCCAAGACAACCTGGCGACGCGCGACCAGGTTTTGTCGGCTGGGTACTCTTCTCTCGGATATTCAGAGGGAGTCGTGGGGGACTCAGGTGACACGATGGCTATTAGCTCAGTGGACGCGTCCAATGAAGCTTCCTATGACACGCTCTACCCCGTGGGGCTCCCCATCCATTTCCAGCACAGACAACAGTCCCGCAAAGATAAACAATCACGAATGTTCCGCTGGAAAAACACAACTAAAGACACCCCGATGAAAGATACGACGCGATGCAACAAAAACAAAGGCAAAGTAGGGCAATCGGCTACCGGTGCCGAATCGGATATCTGTACTTTATACCAGGGAACCCCACTACCCACTAAACCGCTGTCCGGTCAAGCCGTATCCCCCTACGCAACCGTTCCCTCTAGACTCATCTACCCACAATCAGCCGCCACACAAGTCACGGCTACAACACCCGATCTGCCACCACGGCCTGACGCTCCCGACACAGGCAAAACCAATAACTCTGAGTCTCATAACCCCAAGTCTTACAACTCCCAAACCAGTAATTGTCCACCTAGCCATGGTCTGTCGAACAACGGTCTGTCGAACAACGGTCTGTCGAACAACGGTCTGTCGAACAACGGTCTGTCGAACAACGGCCTGTCGAACAACGGCCTGTCGAACAGCGGTCTGTCTAACAACGGCCAGCCTCAGGAATTAGAGTCACACTCGCGGTCCGATAACCAGCGTAGACCGGATCAGGCGCGCAAGGAAGAGGTACCGCACCTTCGGCCCAATCTTCAGTCCGTTGATCTTCAAGGAGCAAGTCTTGCCCACGTACGGAATCGGTCGAGGGACCAGGACACTTCAATTGAGCGAGTCACTTCAATTGAACGAGTCACTTCAATTGAACGAGTTACCTCAGTTGACCGAGTCACCTCTCATGACCGAGTCACCTCTCATGACCGAGTGACATCCGCGGATTCCGTGCGAACTCCTCAGTACGTTAGAACTCCTGAGGTGTCACGAGACGTTTACCGCTTGGCTTACCACGATTTCAGACCGTCAGCCGGCTTAGGAACTGGCTTGAAAGCGCAGGCTACCGTGGAAGCGCAGACGGGCTTCCAAGCGCAAAAGGCCGAGACGCAAAAGGCCGAGGCGCAAGAGACTGAGGCGCAAAAGACTGAGGCGCAAAAGACTGAGGCAGATGGGGAAGGTCTGGAGTTGCCGACTCGAGTAGATTCAGGTCTTGTGGGCTCGGATACTACCGGACCAATTTCTGGGTACAACAGGCAGGAAATGAAGTGTGCGTTCCTGGAGATGATTCCTTCAGAGCTTCACGACCAACCTAGCTTTGGTCCATCCGACTTGGGTTGTTGCAGCTCGGCCCCCCTGGAGCTTGGCCGGAGTCTTACTGAGATGTTCCGTACTACTGGAGTGAATGGAGAGTTGCCTACTGAGGTGACCATTAATGATGATCCTCCAGCGACCCAAGGACAGCCGCAAATCAGTGGTCAGTTGCTGTTACAGAATATATCGGACTGCTATTATCAGGACGAATATACTCCTTTAAACGATACTGAGATATCCACCCCGGAAACATCTGGTCAGTCTTCCCCGTTCGCTGAACGCTACTCGCTTCCTCCCTCCGAAGCAGTGCAGGTGGAAGAAGACAGGGTAGGGGAAACGGAAGCTGAGGAAACGCCTCATACTTCACGTAAACTAAGAGAGGAACATTATTCCGGGGTTTATACACCGGTTTACTCACCCGATCTACTACCGCTTGCCTCTGAAATGTCGCCAGAGCAATCTGGACTTATCGTGGTTCAACCCGTGGTTCAACCCGTGATTCAATCCCAGGTTCAACCTTTTGGACACGTAATTACCGCGCACGTAATTACCGCGCACGAGCTTCTCCCTAAAAGCCATGATCGGGAGGAGTTCGCCCACCAGGAACTCGCTCAGGATGCTTGTATTCAGGATGACTATATTCGGCATGGCTATATTCAGGATGACGGTATTCAACAAAACTGTATTCAACAGGACTGTATTACTCTAGACTGTGAACAAGCTGTACCGAACGATCAGACCTGTACCGACCTTTCCACTGCTGTTAACAGCTTGCAGCAAGGTGCTGAGACCGATGAGGCACAATTGGAGCCGGTTCTTGGGACTGGTCCGCTGCAGGTCAGCTTTCTACCAAGTCAGCTCCCACAAAAAGCACCACTATCTTCTGCTGACTTGAGGAGGCAGTCCCCCATTAGCTCACCCAGGGTACGTGATGCTCAGGCTGGCCGCAATGCTCAGGCTGGCCGTAATGCTCAGCCTGGCCGTAGTGGTCAAGTCATGGAACTGCCTGAAGACCAGGGACGCGGCCAACTTGAACATGCGAGTCCCGGCCACGAAAATCTGCCCAATGCTACCAAGCCCGCCGCAGGGCTTCCCGACGTAGGTCTTACCAGTGTAGGTGTATCGAATCTAAGTCTGCCCGACGCCGCTCTGTACGGTGAAGCGACGCCTTGCTCTTCGTCGCCGGATTTGAGCTACACTCCCGACGTGAGTTGCGGTCCCGAAGAAACGGACGAGGAGCAAGCCGTGGAACCCGTTCCCGGGATCCCGTTGGCGATGGTAGTGGGTTCGCTATACAGCTCGGCGGTCCTGGGCAAACCTCTCAAGCCGCTAGCAGTGAAGCCGCTGTTCAAGCGTTACGGCAGCCAGAAGTGCGTGGCCACACAAACGGAGGAAGCCGTCGCATCAATCGGGCGCTCGGACTACATGCGGCTCATCCAGCAAAAGACCCAGCAGGTGCCGGCAGGCCCCCGACAGGCGTCGATAGGCTCCCAGCAAGCGCCGACAGACTTCCAGGAAGCGCCGACAGGCTCGCAACATTTTCTCGAACTCGCGGAGGCAGACAGCCGCCAAGCAGCAGGCGCCAAGGCTCCCGGAACCAAGAGGCTCGGAGACCCAGACGAGGTACTACGCCAGCCCGCTGCGACCAGGCCGCCCACCAAAGCCTACCTGCCGGTCGTGGGCCCCCCGCCGGTCGTAGCCCCTCCGCCGGTCCGACATCCGGCGGCTCCCTTGGCGCACGTCCGGTCTGCCTTTGGTCCGGGCACAAGGTATTCGTTCGGTCCTGCGGAGAGCGGAGAAAAGCAGCCGCCGCCGGTGGCGTTCCGGTCGGCGATTGTAGCGCATTCCGCCGAGACGGCCGTTGAGCATCCCGTGGCATCCGCACAACCCTCACTGCGACCGTCGGCCTTGGTCCCGGCCGCCGGTCCGCGGTGGACGCTGAGCCAGGGTCCAGCGATGCGGGTAGCGCCGCTCCAGCCGGTCCCGGCCGTGGGGCCTGCGCCCAATCTGTCCAAACTACTCTTCGTCTCGGCAGCCGTCTTGGCTGGAGCGGCTGCCCCTCCTAACGCACGTACCGGCTCGTCTGGGACCGTAGACTCAAGGCCGGTGGGCCCACGGCCGGTGGACCCCCGAATGGCCGACCCCCGGATGGTAGACCCCCGAATGGCGGACCCCCGGGTGGTAGAACCTCGGATGGTAGACCCCCGGATGGCAGACTCCCGGACGGCAGACTTCCGGATGATGCACCCGGCCCGGGACGTGGCCTACTCCTATGCGGGACCGTGGACAGCGCCAGTGCTAGCCCCGTCGGAGGTGGTCTCGTCGGGGACGGCCCCACCTTTGGGGCTGGGCCCCTCGGCGGTAGGTCTCTGGGCAGTAGCGCCGATGAAAGATCAGTATTGGCAAAAAACTGCCTTCAACGGAAGACCCGAGCGCCGTGGGCCGGACCCGCGAGTCGTGTACAACAAGCCGACCACACAACCGAGTAAGAAGCCAGTCCCGTCAAGCCCCAAATCGTTGCAGGGATTGCCCACGGGGGACTCCGTGCCTGTGCCGGCTGCCAAGAGTAGCGGCACCCCTCTCCCCGACTTCGCCCGACCGCACACTCAGTTGCCTCTTCGCCTGGACGAACGGGCTCTGAAGCCCCTCCAGTCGCGGCAACCGGAGCCACCTCGGTTGGCGGAGCCACCCCGGCTGGCGGAGCCGTGTGGTAAGGCGGAAGCCCCTCGGTTGGCAGAGCCGCCGAGGCTGAAAAGCGTCTCCGGCATTCATTCGTACGTTGCTCCAAACAGTCTCTCGAACGGTCCTGGGGGTAACGGAATTGCGGGTGGAGGAATGGAGGGTGGAAGACCCGCGGAGTTTCTCTACCGGAAGAAGTCGGTGCCGGGTATAACCCTTAAGGATGAGCCGGTTCGTTTGGCTACGAATGAGTCGTCTACGATGGTATCTCTTGGTAACCCTGCTAAGGACTTGGTGTTGGAGGATTTTGTTAGTCCGGTTGTGGCTCAGGAGATCTACGAAGAGATCGAGAAGGAAATAGAGATGGAGATGAGGAAGGGGGGCATGAAGGTAGATGATCTGGAGTCGTTGTCTGCTGCCAGTCCGACTCCTATCCCCATCAAGCGAACTGCTGTTCAAAAGCCTAGTGTTTACCAGCCTTTTTCGCATTCCTACCCGCCAGGTAAGCCTTTCCCGCAAGGCTACTCTTACCCCCAGAACGTGTGCTACCCCACTGGCGGTGCACCGTTCCAACTACAGCAGCCCCACTACAGGGTCCCGGGGAAGGGTCAGAGTGTCTTCGTCCCAGGACGTCTTCCGGCGACCAAAGCTCCCGTAATGATTAAACCTTCCGGGGTTGCACCTCCTCTAGTTGGACTCCCGATAAATAAACCGTCCGTAGCGAGTAAACCGCCGGTAGCAGGAGCTGCTGCGAGAGTGTCCCAGGGTGCAACTACGTCAATGGTCCAGGCTCAAACAAGCCTCGTAAAGAGCGTGTTAGCGGCAGGCGGTTTAGCAGCAGGCGAGTTGGCGGCGGGTCCGGGGGCGAAAACGACGGCGGGTTTGAAGAACACCCCGTTGCCCCCCATGCATCCTATTGCGTTGTTGGGTCCTGCCAAGTCTGGTACCGGTTCATGTCCTGTGACTACCTCGGCCCCTTCAGGAGTGGTTCCGGCACGACAGTACAGTGGCGGCGCTGGACCCTTCCAGCACTACCCCACATACAGGCCGAGCATTCAACAACTGCGGAGCATAACCCAGGCCCCGACCTTGTTCTCTACTGACCCGGCTTCGCATGTGGACAAACGGAGGCTGCGACCCAACCCTCTTTGGGCCAGTTCCGAAGGCGCCCAAGCCGGACCCACAAGAACAGGTGGCCTCTATGTTACTCCTCAGCTAGCCACCACAGGTCCCAAGGCAGCTGCAGTGCGACTGAACCCTCTGAAGCCCTCGAGCAAAGTTAAATTAACCCTTCCTATCGCCAGCAAAAATAGTTAGTCATTAGCGCGTGTGAAATATATACTTTTGTCTGTAACGACTGTCTCAAAAAAAAGAGGTCTTACTCTTCTAGCCGTTGGGGGTCCTGCAAGGCTGGTCCTGTAAGGCTGGTCTAGCCGTTGGGGGTCCTGTAAGGGTGGTCGGGCTAAGGGTTGACAGTAGCGCAGGACATGGGGTCTGCTTTTTTGGATGTAGCAAATGACTTTCCACAGGAGCAGGTGGACTTGGCTTGTGGGTTGGTAAAGGTAAATTTCGATTCGGTGTCAGTGTCGACCCAGTCGATATGGAGTCCGACAAGGTCTGTGAGTTGGGGTAGTGGCACACATACCCTGGGTGCAACTTTGACGAAATGGGGAGGTGGTGCCTGCTTTGGTTCGAATTTGTAGCTATTGCCTTTACAGCCCGAATGGACCATTTCCAAACTCATGGTGGCCTGGGGGGCCTCGAGGTTCCGGCGCTTCAGAATGTCAAGTATTCTTTGCTGCGCAGCCTCCGTTGTAGTCACTGCAGCAGCCGAGCTCACACAACGTCGGGGATAGAGCATGGAGGCAAAACGAAGACTCCCAAAACTTTTTTCGGCCGCAAAACTATCATGCCGAAGTACTACACCGTTGCAACCAACAATGCCTTCGCGGCATTGGACGAGCATGAGGAGGCTGATGACCTCATTATCAACCAAACTGCCGAACAACTTACCAAACTGAACGAGGTAGGTCTTATAACTAACTGTCGCGAGTTGGGTTGGGTTGGGTTGGGTTGGGCGTCGCACTACGGGCGGGTGTTTATTGACTTTCTGCGTTTATTCCCTTTCTGCGTTTATTCCCTTTCTGTATTTCTCCCGTGCGTGCGCACACTACCGTGCGTTGGCCCCTCCCGTGCGTGGACACACTTATTTCTGTAGGAAGCCGCGGCTGAGCAGCCGAAGCCGGCGAACAGACGCACTGAGCGCAACAATGAGTTTGGCAACCGCCCCCCCCGCCGTGTGCCAAGAGAGGGTGAGGAGCCTCGTCCCCCCCGGCGTCAGGAATCTGGTGACGAGCCTGGAGCTGACGGTCGTCGGGAGCGCAGACCGATTCGGGAGCGCAAACCTCGTCCCGAGGGTCGCTTGGACAGACAGTCGGGTACTGGACACGGCAAGGAGGTGAAGAAGGGCGGAGCGGGTGCCCACAATTGGGGCCAGGCTGGCGACGAAGTGAACACGGAGGCCGATGCCAGTCCCGTCGCTCAAAAGTGGGGTGACGAGCCAACAGTCCCTGCCGGGGAAGGAGCCTCTCCCAGCGGAGCACCTGCCAACACTGAAGACAAAGCCTCGGTACTGCTCTATGCCGACTTCGTGGCAGAGCAATCCAAGAACCAGGAGATTCTGGAGGAGAAACAGCCCGCCAAGAAAGAGAAGGAAATTGCCGCCGGCATGAAGGTCTACACCAAAAAGGTCACCGATGTTGTCGAACCAAAGAAAAATGCTGAAACCAAAACCCCTGAAGCCAAAACCGTTGTCAACGTTAACTTCCGCTACCCCCGTCAGCAACAAGACAACCGCAGAAATGACCGAATCGAACAGAAAGAAAAGACCCCCAAGAAGGCTGGACCGGAGAAATCCAACTCCGAAATCAAGCTTGATGACACTCAAGCTTTCCCCACCCTCGCTCATTAAAAGAACGGCATTGATGATATAGATTTTTATCCACATTCTGTTTGCTACCAACTTAGGCAAATCACGGCATAATGAGGCATCTTCTTCCAATGTATGCCCCCGCGGCAGCGATTCCCTCAGTACACTACTCCCCTCATTAGCATTATGTCGCTCTCACTTGACAGTTAGGGCCGTCATGCCATTTAGCAGTTGGGCGCCATCAAAACCCCAAACGTTGTCGTCAAGCGTTATCACGTCAAAAAGTGGCTCCCAGCGGCATCGTCAGTGATATGCTCGCTGACTCGAGTAATATGAAGACAAATAACTTCAAGCATTCTCCCCAGCAGAAAAAAAAGGAGAAGAAGTATTTCCGAGCGGCGAGAGCTTTCCTCAGCACAATGAATTAAATACAAGCCACCACGAGGTAGCCTGCGACAAGCACTCCAAAGTGGCTAAAACAGCCATAACGCGGAATTTTACCGCGTACACACACGCGTGTTTGCTGCCGTTTCTACCGATCCGTTTTTGTCACCAAGCTGTATCTTTGGGCTTCATAAACCCGCGCGCTTTGAAGCCAATACGGGTTTGGGACTCCCATGTCAATAATACAGCTCGTGATATCGGTCCTTGTCCTCCTCATCGTCGGTTACGGCGTAGTTTTCTCTGAAAGGTTGAATGAGTCGATCAAGCATGTCCAGCCACCACCATACCTTTCTTGTTTTTTCTGCTCGCCCATTCTTTGCTCCATCGGCGATTTGGGAAGCTTTTTCACGCTCCAATGAGGAAGAAGATACGCCCCGTTCAGCAGCTGCGTCTCGTTCAGCTCCTTCACCAGTCATAGTGTTCCAACCTCCCGCTACTGCAAAACGCGATCGCTCTTGCAGAGCACCGGCCGATGAAGAGTTACCTCTGGGTCGCTTCCGTGCTCCCGGCGGCCGGGCCCGTTTGGAGAGTTCCGCATGCTCTATAGTTACCTCTCGTTCACAGTCCGAAACGCTAAATCTAGTCTGAAGGAAGCCATCTTCCCTCAGACCATCTTCCCTTAGACCATCTTCCCTCAGACCATCTTCCTTTAGAACATCTTCCCTCAGAACGTCTTCCCTCCCGCATGGCTGGAGGTCGTCGTCATACGTTTCGCTCAAAAGCATCTGAGCGGCAACTGTCTTCTCCTGTAGCTTGTCAGAAACAGACTTGAACATCCGCGGTGCGTCCTGCCACAAGACTCCCACAAAATCGTTCCGACTCCACATTTCCTCGACCACGCCTCTCAAAGGTCCCAGAGACGGCCAACGGGCGCCCACCGCCACCACCATTCCAACTTGGGCCCCAACTGGCTCCGTGGCTACCGTTCCTAGCTCCTCTGGCTCGCCCGCCGCCCCCCACCCGGGTACTTCGTTCTTTACCTGTTCCTCACCACCGTCAACTTGCTTTACGGATTTGTGAACCGCCAGATTTCGACGCGTGGCATCATCTTCATCATCGAGCTCTGACCGCCCTTCTGTGTAGTCGGCTGGTGTGTAGTACTCAGACACGAGTGACTTGAGCAGGTGCTCTCCTATGTGCTGTCCATCTAAGTTATCAGCCGGAGAAGGATAAAGAGAAGGCGTGCAAGGAGAATCAGGGCAAGGAGAAACAGGGCAAGGAGAACCAGGACAAGGCGAAGGAGAGACGCGAGAAGGGAGTGCAGAAGAAAGTGGTTTAGAAGAGGGAATGCCATCGCTCCATCGATTCGAGCCGGAATCCGTCGCCTCTTCCACTCCCTCCCGGACTTGCGCTTCTCTCTGGTCCCCCGAGCGTTTTCGGCCCGCCGAAGGCGTTCGAGCCTCCGAAGACGTTCGGTCCTCCGAAGACGTTTGGGCACTCCCTTCTACAACAGACTCCACCGCATCCGGGTGACTGAGTGCCAAGTCGACCTTCGATTCTAGAAGGTCGCTGTTCGATTCCAGAAGCCCACCGCTCGAATCTTGGACACCGCCGCTAGCACCTTCGAGGGTGAATGTCCAGGAATTGTGTGCCTCCAGATTGCTCGTCGACGGGCGGCTGGAGCCTGTACGCGGCGTGACCGACGCTTGCACCAAGTGTCTCGCGACTTGAAAATCTTCGTGGCCCCCGCGGTCGGCCCTTCTTAGCTGAACTTCGAGGTCGTCCTGGTCCCCAGGCTCGACGCTCCGGTCTTCAACTTCGGGGTCGTCGATCACGGCGGGGTCGCCGTGGTGTTCGCCGTCGGTGTTCTCAAAGTCCCAGGAGGAAGGAGAGGAGGAGTCGCAGACGGCCAGGTTCTTGGCGATGGCGCTGACGACGTGGCTCATAAGTTCGCCCTCGCCGTGACTGGTGTGACTGACGGGTCGGCTATGGGAACTGGTGTGTGGGTCACCTCGGATTTCGATAGACTGTTCCCTTTGGAGTTCCCAGCCGAGTTTGCGACGTGTACCACGTCGACTAGTGCGGTCGAGTCTTCGGTCAGGTAAACCGCGCCGCCTCGGTCGGTGACGCCCCGACGGGTGGCTTTCCTCGGTGGAAGACGAAGTCAGCACACTTGGCAGAGAGGAAAGCAACAGCGAGTCGCCGCTCGACAAGAACCGTCGCGACCGGAGCAGCCCTCCGCGACCCACGGCAGACGCCGTCATGTCCGAGTTGCGAGCTGCTAAGGATCGCAGCTTCGCCGGTTGACACCGAGCGCGGTCGAGTCGCGCCTTCGCCGATGGTGAAAGCGGCGGCAGCCGGACTCCGTTTCTAGACACGTGTGTGTGCCAGGACCTCATGTCACCTAAGTTCGGTAGGTGAAGCCGAAGGTCCGGCAAGGTAGACCGGGCCTTGAATCTCGAAACATCCTGCTCCCTTGCTTCATGCTCCCTTGCTTCATGCTCCCTCGCTTCGTGCTCGTGCTCTCTCGCTTCGTGCTCTCTCGCTTCGTGCTCCGCCAGACCCTCGGAATGGGACCGCATACTTGATTCAGACGAGCGCAACGGGCTCCCTCCCAAACAACTTCCTTCGAACGGGGGAGTGACTCCGAACGGGGGAGTGTCTCCCAAGGGGGGAGTGCCTTCCGAGAAGCTTCCTCCCAATGGGCTTTCCCCCAACGCACTTTCTCCCACGCGACTTTCTCCTATGGGGCTGCTGTCTGCCACGCGACTTTCTCCCAAGCGACTTTCTCCCAAGGGGCTTTCACCCACGGGGCTTTCTCCCACGCGACTTTCTCCCAAGGGGCTTTCACCCACGCGACTTTCTCCCAAGGGGCTTTCACCCAAGGGGCTTTCACCGAAGGGGCTAGATCGGGAGTTGAGTGTTAGTGGGCCGATCAGTAACGGCTTCACGGACAGTGATGATAGGTTGTACTTGGCCAGATTGTGCTTGGCAAAGTGGTGCTTGGTCGGTCCGTCCCCTGCGGGGGAGTTTACATCACTGGGTCCCGAGCTGGTCTGGAAGAGTGGATGTCTTTCAGAGAGAAGTCGGAAGGCTGGAGAGTCACTGGAAGGTGTGCGACCGAGTACAGGACTTTCTGGTAGGTGATCTTGGTAGAAGATGAGGTCACTGCCGATGCAATAGTGTTGGAGTATATCGGCCACGAGGGTGGTCTCGACGGGACGGTTACTCGTGCTTTGAGTACCGGACCCAATATTATTCTGAGTGCCACTTTGGGTACCCGCCGCCCGACTGGTGCCCGTCGCCCGATTGGTGCCCGTCGCCCGATTGGTGCCCGTCGCCCGATTGGTGCCCGCCGCCAGAGTGCCGCTTTCAACCGTCGCCCCCTGTAGAGCTGCTACCACAGCGGCACTAGAAGATCGTTCCGAACGCGTCTGCCAATAACTAGAGGGCAGACAAGAAGACACAGGAGAATCTCCAGCACCATGGCTAGAAGGGACGGGACTCTTGGACGATGCGAGAATTGGCACGGACACGGGGCCTCCACATACGTGACGCTGGACACCGTTAGTTCCAGTGGTAGGTACCTGGGTCGGGTCGGCCGAGGGATGGGAACTGATTGACTTCGCCTTTGAGGATCTACCTGGAAAAGAATGTGAATAACCACCAGCACGGTACGAAGATCAAGGAGTGGAAGATCAAACAACGGGATGAAGCAAAAACAGGATACAAGTGGCAGAAACAAGTGGCTGAAGATTGGGAGGTAGTTACCGTGGAAGGGAGTCATCTTTAGTTGTAGCTCGGGTTTGATGACGAATGGCACCTTTTGTAGTTCTGGAGATTGGGAGGCACATTTCGCTTCCAGTTTAGCAACCTGGGTTTTCACGAATGAGTGTCTACTGCCACGACCTCCAATATGTTCTTCAGAGCCGATGCTTTCGCTACGCAGATTCATCAATCGGTTACGGCTACCATGAACTGATCTTTCCAACTCGATCAATCTATTCTGGCGCACATTAGAACAATTTTCAGACACGATCCTCATGCTTCGGTCATCAGGCATTCGAGCACTCCAATTCCAATTTTTGCTGGAACCCCAAACGCCGGCACGAGGGGGGTCTGCCCCTCCACGAGGGGGGTCTGCCCCTCCCCGAGGGGGGTCTGCCCCTCCACGAGGGGGGTCTGCATTAGATATGTTTCTCGGGTGGGTACGTCGACCTGTTTCTTCCGGCCAATTCACGACATTCACAGAAGCCATAGAAGCCATCGGTTCCGAAGCCTTGTCCATGGCACTTGGTTCAGGCACTTTATGTCTCTTCAATATAGCGTTAAAAGCGTTGTCGAAATGCACCTGGATTCTCTTCAGGCAATCGCAATATGAATCAATCTGTTTTCGGAACATTCAATCCGGTATAATCGGTCGGACAGTCCTGGAGGGAAGTCTAAAAGGAATAGCACTCCGCTTTTCTCGACTTACGTCTTCGTTTCAACACTACTCCGGTCTTGGGACTGCGAACGAAAATCAGTTGGACGGTTGGACGTAGAGTCCTACGATAGGGACTAACCCACGTTAATCCAGTATACTAGCTATACTACCAAATAGATCGAGATCATCTCCATCCAGATCGTTCCAGATCAACGAGGTGATCTCATTTCCAGCTACTTCCTGGATATCCATTGCGGGCTTTCTAATCGCCCGACCTTCCGGCTCCACGGTCGGTTCATCTAAGACCTTCCTCCATTCTTCCCACTCCACGTTCTCCTTTCCGAGGCCTACATCTGCAATATTTCTTTGCAATTCAGCACTGGAGTCATAACCATCCTCTATAGCCAGTAAATCCGTTCCGTTCGCATCGAGGTCATCGTCCACCAGACCCGCGGTCACAACACCGTCGTCCACAACACCGTCGTCCACAACACCGGCGTCCACAACACCGTCGTCCACAACACGGTCCTCTTCAGGAGCGACTTCCTCACGGGATTCCTTTGCAGCTTCCGACTGCTGGTTATTTTCATTATTCAGCTTTGCTTTACGTCTGATGTTAATTCGACGCTTCGGTTTGGACTGGGACCCGGCAGTCTGGTCTGTATGATCCACAACCTTGGGTTCTACATCGGCAGTCGTAGACTTCCCCTCAGCAGGCCGGCCTGCTGTGTGCTCCAATGGACCATTTCGCTGAGGCTTCTTAGTGAATTTGTACTGTGGTTTATCCACGAAAATATCCTCATCTAAATCTGCGGGGACATGATATTCCTTCTTGAAGGTACAAAGCAATTTCCAGACCTCAATCTCTTCTGTCAAGGACTGGACCTGACTTAGTATGTAGCCCATGTGGTCTACATTAAACGTGCCCCCATCAACGTCATTAACCTTTATATAAGACGTAGACAGCACGTAGCGAGCCAACAGGAGCATCTTTCCTAATTTTGGCTTGCTAATTCTAGCAGAATTCCACTCCCATTTGCCGGGATTTGTTTTTCTATCAGCCGTTCCTCCAAGGCTATGTAACCAGCACTGGTATTGTAAACTATGTGATAAGATACCAAGTGGATAATTCTTTGTCCTATCTATTTTAGCCTGTTGCTTATCTTTCAAATTGGGCAGTGCAAGTCCATCAACCAATTCTTCCAAGGTCATTTCCGGCTTTGTAAGGGTGGCCATTTCCTCCTCAACTTTTTTCCATGGATCATAACTCCATATTTTCTGCGCCCCTTCAACACTACCAGCATCCTGTTCTTCTGTATAATCTCTTTCACGATTGTGAGCACTAGTATCCTGAAGATTGGCATTACGGAAGGTCTTCAAGGCAAAGGGTAGATGTGTAACGGCATCATTGTCTTCTTCTTCCTCCCCCTCATTTGAACCCAGAGTAATTTTTTCGACATTGAGATCTTGTGTAGCACAAAATGCTTCTAATATAAGTATTGTCTTTTTCAGAATGGTGTCCAGATCATCTATGATATCACCATATCTAACTATCATATCTCTTGTCTTCTCAAGAACAGAATAAATCTCCGGTATCTGTACGCGCATATTATTCTGTTGATTCTTGTCAATCTTATCTACCTTGCTCTCCAACTCCGGTAATGGCCGACTCGCAGACAACAACGCTAAGTATGATCTCATCTCCAACGTAGCTAACGGAACTTGATCGAATGTCTTCATTTCAATAGGATTAACATTTACCAAAATAGTTATCAAATTGATAGCACCCTGAACCCACACAGGCAAATGGGAACTCTGCCCTTTGGTCAATAATTCATCCCTACTCGCCGTGGCAGGAATTGTGGGATGACATAATATGATGTCTTTACGCTCATTGCACACGCCTTGGACGTATCTCTAAAACGTGAAGAAGACATTTAAACATATCCGTGTTACACCGTACCCCTAATTGGTGTAACCCCTAATTGGTGTAACCCCTAATTGGTGTAACCCCTAATTGGTGTAGCACACTGCGGTTACTTACGGCGATTTGTTGTATGTAGCTGGTTCCGCAGGTAGGGGGTTCTTTCCTTCGGAGGTCGTTGTCCGGATCCCCCACGTTGTATTGATCGTTCCCATTGTCGTTGCTCTCGTCGTCGTTGCTCTCGTCGCTCTCGTCGTCGTCCGTCATGGCTTGGTTTCGGCTCCTACGTTGGACAAAACGCCGTGCGGGTCTTCCGAAGTGTTCATTGAGCTCAGCTCTCATGATTTCGGCGACGATGCAGGTGATGATGATACCAACGGCCACGTCGTCGAGGGTGCCGCCATTTCGGAGTAGGTACGGCTTGATTTTTTGGAGCAAGTCGACGAATTGAGGATCGCAGGAAAGGGCGTTGGAGGGAGAGTGCGTACCGCCCGAATGAGTGGTATGTGTGGCATTGACGAGTTGTTCGACGGTATATGAGTCGGTGATTTTGTCATCTACTCCATGTAGAATCCAGTTACAGATACGGATATCCCTTTGTGCAGAAGCGCTGGTAGTTTCGCCAAATAGTATCTCATCCACTAAGTCGAGTGCACGAACGCGCTCTTCCCACTCATCACGGTCAAGCATTATACGGATCTGTCGGAGTACGCCTCGGCCGCCACTATGCTTGGCCTTCTCATACGCATGCATAACCAGACGGGTATCCGCCAGAGTCCAATTAACTCCCCTCAATCCCGAGACGGCCGCCGCTCTCGAAACAGTATGTTCATATTGCGACAGAATGTCCTGCACGCTATACTCACCATCCGTCAGCCAGACTCCAAACAATGTTTCACACGTCACAAACTTGTTCACACGATGTGTGTTCGCCAACAATCGAATCGACTCCATAATAATTTGCTTCACACTGCTCGCCAAAGGATCCGGATTTGTCAAGATCGCGTGCAAGATACCCGCACGCTGCAGATCCCATGCAATAACACTCCCCATATCCGTACCGGCCAGCGAGTCCAATAAACCGAACACCGCACGGCGTAAAGCCTCAGGTAACAAACTCGACTTTGCCGCCAGAATCAACAACTTGTACAACGTGCGTGGTTCACACACCGCGTACCGGAACAACGACTGACACTGACGCACCGCTTCCTGCTGGCTCCCGCCGGTGTTGCCACCACCACCACCGCCACTTGGGTTACCACCACCACTTGGGTTACCACCACCACCACCACTTGGGTCACCACCGTCGGCGTCGAGGTTGAAATCAAGTTGCGCGGCGGCACCGGCTCTTCTGCCTTTGGCGTAGACTTTCCGTCGGGTACGATCGGCGACGGTACTGATTTGCGCGGCGGCGGTGGAGAGTTGGTCGATGCACAGGAGGGTGAAGATAAGCAGTTCAAATTCAGCATTAGAGGTGGTATATTTACGGAGTAAGGCGCTCATGTGTGAAGGACATTTACTTTTGGATATGTTGTTAAAGAGGCCTTTTCCAACCTCCTTGAGCACGGGTTTGGCGGAGGTGGTGAATAGGAATTGGGCCCATGCGTTCTGAACAACCATAAGTCGAGTGGTGCATCGGACAACAGCGTGACATTTTTCCTTGGCCTGTTTCCGTAACTCCCGTGCAAGTCGCGCATTTGCGAAGTTAATTGCCCTCGTAGAGAAGCCTGTACGGCTCCAATAACATACCGCTGTTAATCGGTCCTCGAGACGCAACCGATTGAATGATGCGTTCCGAAGATTGGCCGCGATCGTAGACGCAATACACAGTGTGAATGCCAAGGTCCATACCATCACATTAATGATCCGACACACACTCGGACCGGACACTTCAAAATCCAGCGTCTGCTGCTCCACATCCTGCACCCATGCTGACCAGAACTTATCGAAGCCGCCTTGACTCAGATACTCCACCATAAAGTCCGCACAACGACCCATCCCCTGCTCGTCCAAAAGTCTCCCGCCCACGCGTGAGCCCATCTGGGAACCGCCCACATGGGAGTCAGAACCGCCCACATAGGAGTCAGAACCGCCCACATGGGAGTCAAAGTCGGAAGAGAGGATTCTCAGCACGTCCTCCGAGCCGTACCGGAGTTCGCCGCTCTCAATCAACTCCGCCTTACTGTTTTTGTGCACTAAGGATATCACTTTGGTGAACCGCTGACGATCCCCGGGACGCTCCCAAGGGTGTTTGTAACTTAGGCGTTGCAACCGGGATATTGTAGAACGCCGTAAGTTGTCAGTATCCGCAATCGTGATAGGACGAACCTGGAAACCACAGAGCTCGGAAACCGGCACATCCGAACCCGGCCCACCTGAGCCTGACTCACCTGACCCACCCATCAGCTTGTTGCTGGCCGCCAACGCGATCTCGATAGGACTCGTATAACGACTCAATTGGTATTGAAACTCCAGGGCTCGCCATAAAATCTAAAATCAGATTTGATACAACTGACGTGAGACAACTGACGTGAGAAGTGAGAAGAACGCGAGAAGTATGCGGTGAGAAGAATGCGGTGGGGGGGATGGGGTCAGGGGGGTGGGGTGGGGTGAGAAGAACTGGGTCGGGAATGTGGTTCGGAGGTTTGCGTACAGACCAATCGCTGCCTAAAATTAGGCCCTGATTGTCCTTCCGTTCTTCAATTCGTTTGTCGGGCAGGTGGGCTTCGTGCTCCCAGAGACACTTCCACTCGGAAAGAAAGAGGTCGTGCAGGTCATTGTCAAGAAGGTAGCCAATGAGCTTGAGATTGTGATCTTCGGCGGCCAGGTCCTTGCCGAAGTCTGTGCAGATGTTAAGGAGGTTGACAATTAACCGTTTGATAGCAAGCATCATCTTGCTTATGAAGATCTTCCGTTGCTGCTTCTTGGTCTGCAGTCCGTCGAGTTCACGGCGACACCTGACGAGTACCTGAGACCCCATAACGGAGCGAGCCTTGTCAGGAAAGGATTGCTGAGTAGATTGTAGTTGAGTAGATTGTAGTTGACTAGGTTGTAGACTAGTGTCTTGCATGAGTACGGCGGGTACCTCGGACTCGTCATAGAGGCCGAGTTCGACGTGTCGTCGAGTAAGGTAGACTCGGTCCGTAGACTGAGTGTGATCGAAGAGGGTTTGGATGGAGTCTAACCGTTCGAGGTCTAACGCACTGAAGCCCCCGCGGTCCATATCCTGTTTGAGTTTAAGGACGGTTGACTTCCACTCGGCTACGACCAGGGGCCGGACAAGGGCAGTCTTGAAGCGTTGTAAATTCCGGTTGTAGTCGGCAAGATCCTTCTGGGGGTAGAGAGAAATGAAGTCTTGATGTGGCGGTTCGGAAAGCCGTTGGGCGAGTAGAATAGAATGCTCGACAACGGAGTCATGATGGGACAAAAGTAACGGAATGAGAACATTAGAAGCGAAGTCCAAGTCCGGTCCAAGTAATAGCCTCTCGATTACCCGCCGATTAGCCAGCATGGACACGTCCCAACCTGTATCTTGTAACAACTCAGAATCTGGTCGCCACGAATGCTTCCATAAATCTAACAGCCTCTTCATCGAACTTAAAATGTCCCTCTCTTGTAAACCACCTGCTATAACCGATCGCAAGCTACTCACGCATAAGCACACACTATTACAATAGTCCCCTTCCAAATTGACCACCTCCTTCGCCATATTCAGACCACTTGCAGCCGCCTTGGCTACGCGCTGCTGCTCGCGCTCCTCCACCGTCAATTCCTCGTCCAACGCACCCGCCAAACTCTCCATGTCGTCTCCGCTGTCGCCACCACCGATCTCCACCTCGTCACCAATCTCCACCTCGTCACCAATCTCCACCTCATCACCTCCAGATATCTGGTCTTGACTCTCATCGCCTTGACTCTCATCGCCAAAGACCACGTCATTTTCCGTTTCCAAGCCTGCAGAGGATCTATACGCCGTTTCGTAGGCATAGATTGGGGGAGGGGCATCCATGGACTGGTCTAGCACAACACCTGCGGGAAAGAACGGTCGGTCTCAGGACGCATACGGGTGCGATGTATGGGGTGGCTCTTTAAACTTGTGTTGCGCACATCCCTCCCGACTCCCGAGCACACATCTATGACACACACGTGTGTGCAACGTACCTTCAGTCTCATCGTCTGCTTCGAACAGGTTCATAAAAAGAGGTTCTACTATGTTACTTACAGGGCTGGCTTGCTACTGATTGCAGAGCCTGGCCTTCAAGGACCACGTCCAAAATGACGAACCTACCGGCTGCCGACAAATGTGGCATCTTCAGGTTCAGATCCCCGAACGCCGCGGGTCCAAGACCCCTAGCACAAAATAGAATTGAGCATGGTCCTGCCCCGGACAAGAAGGCACCGAGTACAGGACTCGTGTGGTCGGCGGCATATGTTTTCAACTCTGCAAAACTCCTGCACTCTCCTCGGCGATATGGTTCATGAATTTCGTCATCCAAAGCTGGACCTAACAAATGATACTGCCTACATATCAACAAGGATGAAATCGTTCGGTGCTGCATTACTCTATAATATGAACGCACACACACACGTGTGTGTCATGGAGGAGGGGGAGGAGTCCTTCCCACGGGAACTTCTTACCTCGACATAAGAGAGGACACTAAAAGTGATGCACGTGCAATGTTTCTAGAGCACACGGCCCTCTCGTACTTCTCTGGGAGTAGCTGTCTTGCCAGCTCCGTGGACAATTTCGAATTAGGAATATGTACAATGCAAATAAGATCATCAGACGGAAACTTCAGGGAATGTCTAAAGAGTGTCTCCGGCTCCAACTTCACTCCCGTTTTACTTGAGCGTGTCTCATTGGCGTCTGTCTTGCTGGGGTTCCTTTCCACCTTGGGCAGGATTCGTTGAGCTCCGTTTTCAGTAACTGCCTTACCTTCACTGTGAGCTTCTTCTGCGGGCATTCTAACCGGAGTCGTTCCGAGAGTGGAAGGCGTTTCCATTCCATCCAGAGGTATCTGCGCTCCGTCCAGAGGTATCTGCGCTCCGTCCAGAGGTATCTGCGCTCCGTCCAGAGGTATCTGCGCTCCGTCCAGAGGTATCTGCGCTCCGTCCAGAGGTATCTGCGCTCTCTGTATGTCCCCTTTCTCTAGGTGCCCTCCATCTGGATCCTTTTGAAGGAACAGTGGAGGAGGTCCAGGTAGGTTCAAGTCTTTCGAGATCCCGTCCGATTTGGAAAAGTCCTCTTCCAAAGTCCGCTCCAAGAGAGTGGAAGAGCGTGAGGATCGCGGGTGGTAGACTGCAATTTGGAATCCACCCAAGGCCGCTGGGAGAGCGTTGTCCGGATGGCCTTCCACTTGCGTCGCGAGAAGCCCGATCTCTTCCTGGATGTCCCTTTGGTCGATAGAATAGCCAGCCATGGAGTAGGCGGTGCTGATGCCGGCGACTATGGCTGCCGCAGAGGACCCTAGCCCTCTCGAGAGTGGGATATCGTTCTTTATATGAAATCGGAAGGCCGTGGACCCCTCGTCATAGCACATGTTCAGACGTTCGATAGTATTGAGGAACTGACGGATAATTAGGTTCTTAGCAGGGTCTGATGAAATTCCTTCGGGCTCCTGGCCGCCCACCTCCACCAGCCAGGTATCACTCACACATACGTGCACCTCCAACCACAGATCCAAAGCCATTCCGAAACAATCAAATCCGCATCCCACATTCGCAGTCGTCGCCGGGACCTTTACATGTGCCTGCAACCAAGGAAATCAGCGACTCTGGACCAGCGACTCTGGACCAGCGACTCTGGACCAGCGACTCTGGAGTGGACATAAATAGGCTTTGGGGGGGGATAAATAGTCCGGGCATTCATAAATGGGGGAAGGGTATAATACCGAGCATCCGATTGGAAATCTCGTTGGATCAGCACATGTCGAGGACTGCGACGATGACCATGACAAAGACATTGATCCCCAAAAAAACGCGCAGATGTCTACAGGGGTGGCATCAGTCATGGGCATGGTATTTGTCATGGATGTGGTGCCGGTTGCGAGGCCATCTTAGTTGTCTCCGCAAACTCGATCGTAATTCGGGTGTTGTGACGATAGCTGGGTGTGGATTACGCTGTCTGAGAATTTGGCCCCGTCCCTCATCGGTGTCAAGCTTATGTTGGATGCCCAACGGCGGATCTAGCTGCTGGGTATAGAACCTGCTTTGCCAACAACGAAGCGAAGGACTTATCGAAGAAGGGGTGGGCGATGAAGGGCTATGCCAAGAAGGACTACGCGACCCAAGGGGACGTGACCCAAGGGCACGTGACCCAAGGGCACGTGGCCCAAGGGGACGTGACCAAAGGGACGAGATCGACGGATCAGCGCCGAAACAGGGGAGGAGGAAAGAGAAGGACGGAACGCCGAAGTCCCAGGTGTCGGGTTTTCGCTTGAGAAATTCCCCCGATGAGGACTACCAAGAGTCAGCTGAATCCAGATGTGGAAGGTCTCGGAATTGCGTTCATTGCCAAGGCAGCTGCACCCACGTTGGCGGCTGTGCCTTCGGCTGAGCTGCCTGCTTCCGTTTCGGCTCTGTCGGCCGGTTACCAGAAATTGTACAAGAAGCTACCGGAGTGGATTAAACGATTCGTGATCCGCGAGCTCAAGAAGAACAAGGTTGCGAAAGCTCCGCGTTCCAAGGCGGAAGTGAAGAACATCTTTCTCAGAGCGATCCAGTTGATGAGGCAACGTCGGGTTCAAACTTTCGATGCCCCCCGCTGGCGGGTCGGCCCCGTATGGGGAGGCGGTGTGTATGCTGGTCCCACATGGGGAGCTGGCTCGACGTATGGCGCTCGTCCAATGTATGCGGCAGGCCCCATGTATGCGACAGGCCCCATGTATGCGACAGGCCCCATGTATGCGGCAGGCCCCATGTATGCGGCAGGCCCCATGTATGCGGCAGGCCCCATGAGAGGTCCGATGGGTGCAGGCCAAATGTCAAATTGCGGGTCGTGGCAGAATCGATCGCTTGGGCCGAGCCAAGGGGGCGGGCTAGGGAGTTCACGGCTGCCGGAGGCTTACCAGTCTTTGGTCCGCTCGGAGGAAAAAGCAAGAAGGGACGAAGTAAACCCTGCCAGCAAATCCACCATTGGTGAGGTCAACTCCTCTCGAGAAACGCTGCAGCCTTCCGTCGAAGGTTTGAGCCAGCCAGGTCTAGGAGCGGTATCGTCAGCCACTCTGTCTTCAGCTACGGTATTTGCGACGAAGGGTCCCAAACAGCAGGCGGAGCTGAAGGAGCCGCTGGGAACTATCCAGCGGCCGGAAAGCGAAGTGGAGAATTCGGTCACTGAGGCGGCCGGAAGGGATCACCCGGCGAAAGGCCAGCAAGAGGTCGCGGAAACACTGGCGATGACGGACACTGAAGGTCAAGTAGAAACTGTGCAAACTCAGTTCAGGAGCAACGTACAGTCCAATAGTTACATTGAATCGAGTACATCCAAAAACCGTTATTCACCGATGTTTGAGTCGCTTCTGGCAGGTAGCTCACCACCGTTGAACTCCGAGGGGACGACCACCGAACCGTCGACGTTGATTTCGGGAGGTCCAGGGAGCCTGGTTGGCCATCGGCGTGTCAGTGAGTCCTCGGAATTGGGCGGTTGCCAAATTCCTGTCAATCCCGATGCTCGATGGCGTCAGAATTTATCCGGCCGTCCTGACCTGGACTCTCCTGGCCTGGACTCTCCTGGCCTGGACTCTCCTGGCCTGGACTCTCCTGACCTGGACTCTCCTGGCCTGGACTCTCCTGGCCTGGACTCTCCTGGCCTGGACTCTCCTGGCCTGGGCCGTGATCTAGACGGACCTGACCTGCATGGAACGCTGAACTTGAACACTGGGCAGAACCTAAGCAGCGATAATAATCTAGCTACTGGTCGAATTCTAGCTGGATCGGAAAAACAGCTTGGCCGACAAGAGCTGGCTCGGACTCCTTCCCCGACTACTCCTTCCCCAGTTAGTGAAATTCCCGTTGGAATCGTTGCGGCCGCCAAGAGGTCACTTCTGGAACAGCGGAACGGGACAGCAAACCAGAAACAAGATCGAATGGGCGGACACGGCGCAAATGGAGACCAAGCAGAAAATTTCGGAATATCCGAAAATCGATCTTCAACGAAGGAAAAGCTCTGGACAAGAACGCCCGTGGACGTACAGGATAAAAACATCGAAGCCCGGGCACTGAGTTCTGAGGCAATCACGGAGAACTTGACAGGCCGTCATGATCTAAGTGGTTACCGGCATTTTGGCGATGAGCATTTTGGCGACAAGCATTTCGGTGATTTAGCGAATTTTCAGGCCGCCGCGTTGCGCCAGAGTTTGTCGGGCCGTCCAAATAAAACGCCGGACCTAAATGGTCGACAGAACTTGGGTGGTCGACAGGACCTGGATAGTCGACAGAACTTGGATGACTCAGAGAGTCAATCGTTAACTCCGCTTGAAATAGTTGGTGCCGCGAAGAGAACACTTGTAGAACGGCAGGGGACAGCGTCGCTGAACCAAGAGTCAGTTAGAGTGAGTCTGCCGCCAGCGCAAAATAAGAAGCGAGCCACCAGCCATTTAAAGGGGGCGAGAAAGGTCGGACCGAAGCCAGTAGGACGTTCAAAGAAGTCCGTAAGTTTTTCGTCGAAGGAGAGCAGCCTACTGGGATCCACCAGAATGTCGGAGAGACAGACGAGCGATGCAGATTCTCAGATCCTCAGCGACAATCCAGAAAACCTGGACGGCCCTGCGATTCGATCCTCGCTACTGGTCGATTCAAAATGGCGTAAGACAAATGTACCACCCATTGGACTAGTTGAAGCCGCGAAGAGATCACTCGGGAACCTGAAGCTAGCGGGAGTGGGCCTGAGGAAGGCGGAGGTTGGCTCGAGGCAAGTAAAAAAAGTGGCCGAACACTCACCGGAAATATCCTTACAGAATGGGGCCAAATCGGACACAGCAAGACGGGGAGCGACAAACTTGAAGGAGGGTCTGCCTAGATTGAAGCAATACTTACCGGAAGCGACAAACCTGATGGAGGACCCCCCTAGATTGCAGCGATACTTACAGGAGGAAACGAGGGCAGAGACCCTCCCGGAAAAGGGGGTGTCAACGGACCTAGAAACGACTACCGACACGGAAACTAATGTTGAGGCAAAGAATGGAGCGCAAATTGAAACTCAGATAAAAGAACTCATGGACAAGAAAACTGCAAGGCACGTAGAGATACAGACTGACACAAAGACGATTCGGGATCATAAGGTGCACAAACCGGGAAATCTCCAACACTCAAAAAGTAGTCGACCATCAGCCCCTCGCCCCAATACGAAACCACCGAGTGCTCCCCTGCGGGTCGTTGCTGCGGATGCTGGACCTGAAATTGGCAGTGCACAGGACGAGTCCGCAGAGAGTCCATGGCCACGCCCACCGAGCCCTCTACAGGATGTCTTTGCTCTGAATGTCAAGGACGAAATCGTCCACGAACTGGACGGGCCGGCAAAGAGTCCATGGCCACGCCCACCGAGCCCTCTACAGGATATCTTTGCTTCTGAATGTCAAGG
>NW_011645780.1:161928-166563 GCF_000223845.1 Gregarina niphandrodes | reverse complement strand
GTCAAGGACGAAATCATCCACGAACTGGACGAGTCGGCAAAGAGTCCAGGGCCACGCCCATCGAGCCCTCAACAGGATGTCTTTGCTCTGAATGTCAAGGAGGAAGTCATCCACGAACTGGACGAGTCAGCAAAGAGTCCAGGGCCACGCCCATCGAGCCCTCTACAGGATGTCTTTGCTCTGAATGTCAAGGAGGAAGTCATCCACGAACTGGACGAGTCAGCAATGAGTCCATGGCCACGCCCGCCGAGCCTTCTACAGGATGTCGTTGAAACAAATGCTGGGGACGAAATTGCCACCATTCAGGGCAAGCCCCAAGTGAGTCCTTGGCAAAAGTCAGTGAGCCCTGTACAGAATTCCACTGCTGTGAGCATTGCAGATGAGATTGGTAGCGAACAGGACGAGGCACAAATGAGTCTCTGGCAAAAGGCATTGAACCGTGGACAGACTGTTGCAAAGGTTGAGGACCAAAATGTGCTGTACAACACCTCACCGGAATCGACAAGATCGCCACAATCAAGTCCCGAGCGAGGGTCACCCAGTCCAGAGGTGGATTTTATTGCTACGAACACGAGTGATGAAAGCGCCGACGAACAGGACAAGCCACTTCTTTGGCAACAAACGCAGAAACTTGCTGAAGCGACAGCCAGGAGGGTTGATGATGAACTTGCTGAAACGTTACAGAACAGTTTACAGCAAACGTCTTCAGCCGAAGATATTGGGGATGGAACCTCTAATATGCCCGAGGAAGAGACGGAGGCGGCGATACTAGGTTTGAGTTCTGTGAAGACGAGTCTTGGGGAGTGGGGGCCTGTGGCGTCGAGTCCTGTGGAGACATCTCCTGTACAGTCGCCTGTACAGTCGCCTGTGCAGTCGCCTGTGCAGTCGCCTGTGGAGTCGCCAGTGGAGGATTTTTGTGGCAGTCCGACGTCTTCTGTGGAGAGCTCCGGGTCGGACGACTCGCCTAAGTTCTGGATGCCGGAGTGCTGGAGTAGGTTGTCGGAGATGTTGAAGGCGCAGCGGCGAGTGGCGTCACGGTTCCTGAGTGGGATCCTTAACACGGACGAGGCGTTGGAGATGTTAGACGAGAGTGGTGAGGGTTGTGGCCCATTGTTGCCGACGCCATTGAGGAACGACCACGGGAATTGTTCGCACTTGAATGCGGTGGTGCAAGCATTGCGTCCATTGGTGTTCCAATGTTGGGAACCGACAAAGTGGCACCCAAAGTTGCGGACAAATACACCCGAGTTTACGTTGTACCAGACATTATCAGCTGATTGGGACAGTGACAGGGCGATGCTTTCATTGATGGGTAAGATTGCGATGCCGGACATTGCTCAACATGACCAAGGTACTTTTCCGCGGATCCACCCCGCCATGGGGAACCCTGCGACCACGCCGACAGATGTGATCGACTGGATTCGCGGCCGATTACCAATCATGTCTTTCCTGGACTTCGAGCTGTACGAAGACGCTTTCAACTGGAACACGCCTACTAGTGTTTGCGATGTACTCGATCCGAGAGTCAGTCTCCAACGACTCGCAGAAGAAGTACTCGACGACGACGATAAAGAACTCACCCTCGAAAATCTCAACGCGGTTCTCGCACCCACACTCTACTACGTAGATCACCGCGGGGCTGTCCGACGGCGCGCCAAGACAGACGAGAATCCGCCACGGAAATCTGCGGGGGCGGAGACGCACCGGGATGCGGAGACGCACCGGGATGCGGAGACGCACCGGAATGCGGAGACGCACCGGAATGCGGAGACGCACCGGGATGCGGAGACGCACCGGGATGCGGAGACGCACCGGGATGCGGAGACGCACCGGGATGCGGAGACGCACCGGGATGCGGAGACAGACCGGGATGCAGAGACAGACCGGGATGCGGAGTGGCGTCCGGGACCGGAGACGCGGCCGGATTCGGAGACCAGGTTGGACGAGGCGACGCCGAATGTGGTGCTGAATCTGATCGAGCTCTACTACGAACACGTCCGCTCTGGCGACTACCACCGCTGCAACTGGACCGCGCAGCTGCTAGACAAGTACTGCCGTATGCGCATGGAGGGAAACACCGTTACCGTACACCCCGTCATTCACCTCGCACACTTCTCCGCCACCCTTGAATCCATGATCGTACGCACCACCAACTCCGAAGGCAAACCCCACTACTTTACCATCCGCCTCTGCGGCGGTGAGTACATCGTCATCGACGACGACAAGCCCATCACCACTCGCCGCGGTTTCATCCTCAAAGGCAACGAAATACCCGAGGCTGTCTTCTACGCACCCTTTGATCCAAGTCTTGAACCGGAAGACGTCTCGCCCGAAGAGGAAGAAGACGCAGCTCGAGCGGCGGAGTACCGCGCCTTTGAAGCCGCCTTGCGGGCCGAAGAAGAGTCCGGAGGTTCCGATGGCTACCCCAGCTTCTAAGCACGGCTGGCCTTTCAACAAGGCCGGCTGGTGAATCGTGCGTACGTTCTTGACATGATTGGCTTCTTGGCAAGACTGGCTTTTGAACAAGGCTTCCCAAACAGAGCTGCGGTAGCAGCACAGGGCTTACGCTGTGATCTGATTACAGCTGCGACGGGGTCACCCGCGCTCCTATAGAGGTACTCGAACAGGGCCTCAGGGCTACCAGAACGGGAACAGGTTATCAGGGCTACCAGAACAAACCTTTAGAGCTTCGCTTTTCATTCTTTCTACACACCAACTTGACGAAACGATAGTCACTCACATTCCCACGCCTGGCAAGCCGGTTATGGACCACCACGAAATACCCACACGACACAGCGCTGCGGGATACGAGTGTGTAAGGGATCCCTCCACGTAGTGGATCCACAAGCGGTAACATTGGGCAATAGGGGTTATTGATAGGGTCGGTCATTGAGGGGTCGGACGTTGGATCGATCCGTCGCCGTTACAGTTCCACAAGCAGGAAGTTACTCCTCTTTGGTCAAACCATTTCGTGCAAGCCGGATCTCGGGGTCGTGTGCGCGCGAACAAACAAGTGTTCCCCCTGAGTGCGGAGAATAGGCTTGCCCTTCCAGGTTGAACGGCGTACGACTTGGTACTGACGTTCTTTCAAGGGCACCGCTGAATGTTTCCCAGGATCAACGCACCCCCAACAGGCGGAATGCCCGAAGAGGCGGAATGCCCGAAGAGGCGGAATGCCCGAAGAGGCGGAATGCCCGAAGAGGCGGAATGGCCGGATCAACGGAATGCCCCGGTGACGGAACCTCCCCGTTATAACTCCCTCGTTATACCATCAGGTAATAACTCCCCATAACCCTCCCCCCATAACCTCCACGTTATAACCCTCCCCTTGTAACCCAAAGCTGAGGCTGGTTTAGACCCTTCTAGACTGGCGGTGAACGGAAGCCTTAGCCGGGGTGTTTTCTCCCGCTAATATTCGTTCACCTTGGATGAAGACGGTGAAAAGTGCACCGGTTGTATTCGGTCTTGGGCCGCGACTAGTCTCTTGTCGGTTTATCCCTGGGCTGGCAGGGACCTTTGTCGCCGAGAGCCAGGACATTGCCGGGGTCCGTCGTGTTACGGGCAACTGGCCGGTTGTAGAGGTCCGTTGTTTGTCGTCAGAGAGTTTGCTGCCAAACTGTTTGCCGGTGCGGAAACAGACGAGGATGAAGAATGCGAAGAAGATGTTTCGTGACTTGAGTAATCGAGGTCGGCGGTACGTGCTGGCTCATTTACAGCGTCGACGAACGAAGGGACTCAAGACAAGCTTTGCGTACCTCGAAAGGCTGGTGGGACGTGCGCGGCGAATGACTGACCAGGAAAAGTCCGTAGCTTGCGGCCGACCTTCCTTGTCGCTGCCTCCTTCCTGGCCAGGCGTAGGGTCCTTCAGTGGTGCTTCGGACCCTGCCTTCAATCTCGGCCTCGGAGGTTCCCAAATAGGACTCGGTACCAGTCGTGGACCGGGCTTCCGTCCTGATCCGGCTCTTACCCCCGGGATATCAGGCCTGCAGCCTGTAGACCTGTTGGCTTCGGACCCCAAGTCTTCGGACCCCAAGTCTTCGGACCCCAGGTCTTCGGACCCCAGGTGTTTAGACGTGCCGCCATCCAAGCCTCTTGAAAGTCTCATTTCGCTACTTGGCGCCAAGATGGATGTGAGCGATCCGGCCCCCGATATGCCGCCCTCCGCCACCGAGGAGGTGCCCACTCCAGTCAGTCTAGACTTGAGCCCACCCGCGGCCCGCGCCGGGTCGCCTCCACCGGCCGCGTCAAAAAAACCGGGGCCAATGGAGGTACCCGGCGCCGCAATGGAGGTGCCAGGTTCACTGATCAACACCAAAACCAAAGAACCTAAGCGGAAGATGATTTGGGTTTCCGCCCAACCGCATGTTCGGGATGTGCAAGTGTTCTGGGTGGGGCCGGTGGCGGGAGGCGCCAGGGACGTGGAATTGGCGAAGACACCAGCGCGACAGCCGGTGCTGGACGCGAGAGATGGGAAAAAGACCCGAGGTGGACAATTGGAAGTGGACCAATTGGGGCCAGTGCTGAGAAGCGCCAGGGACGTAGAATTCGTGAAGACACCAGCGCGACAGCCGGTGCTGGACGCGAGAGATGGGAAAAANCCCGAGGTGGACAATTGGAAGTGGACCATTGGGGCCA
>NW_011645780.1:99188-161084 GCF_000223845.1 Gregarina niphandrodes | reverse complement strand
CAAGTGGGGCCAGTGCTGAGAGGCGCCAGGGACGTGGAATTCGCGAAGACACCAGCGCGACAGCCGTTGCTGGACGCGGGAGATGGGAAACAGACCCGAGGTGGACAATTGGAAGTGGACCAATTGGGGCCAGTGCTGAGAGGCGCCAGGGACGTGGAATTCGCGAAGACACCAGCGCGACGGCCGTTGCTGGACGCGAGAGATGGGAAACAGACCCGAGGTGGACAATTGGAAGTGGACCAAGTTGTGGGCCGTGGTGTCCTACCAATGGACAGCTCAATGCGGGTCGAATCGGAGAGAAACAGGTCAGAGAGAAACAGGTCCGAGGGAGACAAGCCAGAAGGGAAAGAACAGAGGGTGGATGCGGGCCAAAGCTTAGGTGCCCAGACCAAAGGCACAGACGTACGGGATCGCGATTGTGGTCGGGATTTGCGGAGAGGCGGGCTGGCTGCAAAAGGTGAAAAAGCTGATAGCAAAAGTAGGGTCTGTAAGAGCGAGGCGTTAGTGGAGGACGCCGTGGAGGGTAGAGTGTGTGAGCCGGTTCCGAACAGACCAATAGACTTGTCGCTGCAGCCATCTCCGAGTGAGCAAGGGAGTCCGAGTGAGCAAGGGAGTCCGAGTGAGCAAGGGAGTCCGAGTGAGCAAGGGAGTCCGAGTGAGCAAGGGAGTCCGAGTGAGCAAGGGAGTCCGAGTCTATCTCCGAAAGAGGTTCGGCGTCTGTTGAACGCAGGCAAGCTATGCATCCATAACGTGATTGGCTATTTTAAGGCGAACAGCATTGATTTGCGCGACTTGCTTCCAATCATCACGCTCCCGGACCAACGGAGGTCCCACATTAATGCGGTGATTCATGGGCTTCGTTCGGTAATGTTTGGTGCACCGTTAAGTCTGGCGAAATGGCGGGAAATGGATGAGCGTTTGCTCGACAAGAATCTCAGGTCACCAGAAAGTCTGATTTACAAAATTGTGAGGGCCTCGAACAAGTCCGGCCGAATTGAAACGCGAGGAGGTGATTATTATGTTCGTGACCTGTTGACGGACTTCGTGGACTATCTCCATGAGGAGGGGCTTTCCAAATCGCCAGCTGAACTGCTGGATTGGGTCTCTCTGTCCAAATTTCCTTTCTTAGACTTGCAGAACGCTGACGACTGTGACGATATTGACGACTATGTTGGCGACGATGTTAACGACGATGTTGACGACTATGTTGGCGACGATGTTGGCGACTATGTTAACGACTCCTCCTCCCCCCACCGGGCGGAGAAGCCTAGCTGCCTTTACCGCAACATCCAGACAAAAGTTTGTCTTAAGGATATCTTGGACAACGTGCAGAGGCACGATGTAGGGGATTGCCGAGCGGTCGAGTGTTTCAATTACCATGTTGTATGTGGCCAGCAATCTGTTGTCCACGAACATAGCCCAAGTAGTCCCGAACATGGCATAGAATTAGGGGGGTCGAATCTCCAACACGTCTTTGACGCTCCTGAAGGTTATTCTGTTCGGGCGATAATTATGAGTCTTCCAAGAAAGGATAACACAGGACTTGACTACCTGACGCTTCGGAGACTCGGTTCTCGGAATTATGTTATCACAGGCGAGCGAGCCATTCCTCTTGGAGATTGCCTGCCCAATGGGATTGTTGAAACTGTGATATACGCCCGTAACCATTTATAAAATCGAGATGCGGATGAGTTGACTGTTTATGAGCTAACCATGCACGTAAGACGAAGCATTTTTCATAACACGAGTTGTATGCAAACCAGCGATTACATAATAGCGACGGCAACGATCCCTAAAAGAAAGCACCGTGAGTGATTAGCACCGTGAGTGATTAGCACCATGGGCAATAAGTAAGTGTGTAGGGAATGACGCATTCTGGGCATAACATGGGCTTACCTGCTGGCGCAGCGACTTTGATGTACGTCATAAGATCCAAATGAAGCCAGTAATTGATAATGGACAAAGTCACTAGTGCTGCAGGAATGGAAACTATCATCCTCTTCCAAACCGTCTTAATTTCATGAATTTGCATTTCGTATCTCCTCTTCCAGCCGGCCATCAAACAATATGCAGTAAAGGCACATATGGCGATGCAAGTGACCACGCTGGGGAACACCGCCTGCAAGGGAGTGGTGACATTTCCCGCCCACCAGGATCAGTACATAGGGTAGTTGGGGGCTGGCTTCTGACCCGCGAGACCTCGACCCCAGTAGGTCTTGCCCCGATCGATAGGCTTGTCCCCGACAGGTATTAACGGTAGCCCGGTTTAACGGTAGACCCGTGTTCACGGTAGACTCGGAATGAAGTACAGAAGCCAGTGTTTGTGCCGGCGAGACTGGCCGCTTGCGTGCAAATGCTGTTTACAGTGAGACCCTCTTGGTGAGGGAGTTGTTGTTGTCCCCAGGCCGGTAAGATTTCGTCGGCCACCATTTTTATTTTTTCTGTCAGAATGGCCCGCTGCATCACATCGTCTAAAAGCGCGCGCATTCCTATCTCCATGTTGCTGGCCGAGACAGTGGCGGTTGACTCTGGCCTGGAGTACGACGACGCTCCGATGGAGACGTCCTGCATTTTGGACGAAGTCGCTGACGAGGAGCAAGCGACTCCAGAGGCAAACCCGCTCATGGTCGTGGCTTCCGCTGTTGACGATCAGCACGCGGCCGCGGAACAGGAACAAAATGGCCACAAAGACCACGACCACAAAGGCCATGGCCTACACGACCTCGTGAAGCTCATTACTGACCATCCCGCCTTACTTTTCGCGGCCGAGATCGGTGCGGAGCTGGTCGTGCATCTCATCGCTCACTTCATTGCCGAAGGGATAATGCACCTCTGCAAACGCAAGAAGCGCCGTGACGAAGACGACGACGAAGACGACGAATAGATAGCCAGACGGCACCCCCTTTTTTCGCATGACCGTGCCGGCGAGACCCTCGGTCGTCAGCGGCACCAGTCGCTGACTCTTGGTCCCATCGGCTTTCACTAGTGATAATATCTTTGGTAGCAGTTGGGTCCATCTGTAGCTGGACTGTTTTCAGACCTAGTTAGTACGTAGACCTAGTTAGTACGTAGACCTAGTCAGTACGTAGGCTCAGGCCAAGAGCAAAAGCTACAAGAAAAGCATCTCACTTTCCGGCCACAGGGGAGTCGCTCCCAACCGACCAGACGCAAATACGACCTGAAGGTCAGCCTCCAGAGGGGGGGGGGGGAGTCAGGGGGGATCTTACCGTAGAGGCCGTGAAAGCAGACGACGTTGTGTGTCTTGCAGTAGTGCTGGATGCTTGGCAGAAGGTCTGCCATGGGGAGCAAGACGACTTCGATGTCTTCTCCGTCGTCAAGGGCTTGCACTGGAGGCGGGTGATTATCGGGTACTTTGAGTTGAACCATTTGTACTGACTCTGTACTCATACCTGGTGAAAGGCAGAGGGTCTCTGACACAAGTTCGTCCGGGCCTGCGGAGTAGCCAGTTTCTTCTTGGAATTCGCGACGGGCGCAATCAGCGATGTCCTCGTCTGCATTGACCAAACCAGCCGGGAACTCGAGACAGAAGGCTTCGATGGCCGGGCGGTATTGGACCACCGTCACGAGGTACTCAGCGTGGTCTTTACGCAATGTCGCAACTATCATGGAAGCATCAACTCCTTCCGTTGTTTTCGGAGTAGAGCGCACCACCCGATCCCAGACACGCTCTTTCCCGTCCTTGTCCACATACGTCAGCTGAAAGCAAATAATGTGTGTGCAAACTCAGGAGTGCAAACTCAGGAATGCAAACTAAGGAGCAATCGCTGGACCTGTGAGCAGGAGGTCGGGACGCCGGTCCAGGGGGTCAGTATGGTCCGTGACGCTACGCTTTCGAGCTTCAGCCATTTGGTCTCGCCAACAGTCTCAACCTTTAAAGTTTTATACCCCGCCGGCATGAAAAGATTACTCGTCGTCATTTTCGGGTTGGAGGCAATGGCCGTCAAGATCCCCGAAATTGACCCACTGTCTATCCCCTTTGTAGGGGCCCACAGCGGTCGCATGATGTTCAATATCCAGCCTCAAGACGTAGAAGCGGAAGAAGAATTTAATCTGCTCGAGTCCTTGATCCCCAAGGAAGCTCCGCTTTTCGCCCTCGACTCTGAAGAGTACCAAAAGGCTTTACAACAGCGCCCTAGGACGGCAAGTGACCTGCGAGAGGAAGACAACGCTGTGCAAGGGAAATGAAAACGACTGTGACTGACCTAGTTAGTTATTTTACCACGGTCTTTACTGCCACCGTTGTTTGGGTAAGATGAGGTGCAGATTGCCGCACCTATAATGACCCCAGGAGGTGGGGCTCTACGGTGGACATCGAATGTGCTCGATATACGGTCATATGAAGAACTAGATACACGGGAAATCAACCTCGTTCTAATGAAGCTCAAAACCAGAGCGGTTCAGGCGACCAAAAGCAAATTACAGTTCTTGCAGCATCAAGTTCAAGAGAAAGTAAAAATTGTGCAAGCTACTCAAGCACAGCTTCAAATAAATAAACTGGCTCTGGAAAACGCGGTGACAGGTAAACAAATCACAAATGAAGACGCTAACGTATGGATTGAGCACTTCGGTAGTTCGTTTTCACCGGATCCGGAAAGCTACCAATGGGTTATCGATTCCTATCCTGAAGAGCAGCGACCTATGCTTCACATAATTGCTCAAATTGCTCTAGCACCCAAACGAATTGAGCACGAAGAGGATACCATTAACCTTTACAGCCAGCTGCTTGAACCCACAAAAAAACTAATCAAGGTATACGAGAAAGAAGTGGATCATTGTAAGGCTTATGAACAAGAGGCCGTAGAAAAAGCTGAACTCAATGAAAAGGTAAGTGCGATTTCATAGATAAAACCTCGTTTTCTTAGAACCGATTGCGCCAGTTCAAAAAAACTAGAGAACGGGTTATTCTCGAACGGAAGGCCGGGATCTCCAGCAGCAGCTATGCACCAAATATATCCGATTCTTCAGTGCCCGCGACTGATCAGGCCTCACCTGCTGAAGGCGTTGAAGCCCTGCTCAAAAGATTCGCCGAGTAATACGTAAAATGCGCATCACACACGCGTGTGCTATATGCATTTTCATCCTAGAAAACTCTCTACAAGTCGACGCGGATGAGGGAAATTGTGTCAATTCACCTTGGACAATGTGGTGTGCAACTAGGAGGCGCGACCTGGGAGTTATTCTGTTTGGAGCATGGCATCATGCCTGATGGATTTGTCGCAAATAATGATGAAATAGACGGATTCGAAGATGATGCTCACGCTACGTTCTTCTCGGAAACAGGGGATAGGAAGCTCGTACCGCGTGCCTTGTTCTGTGATTTGGAGCCTACGGTGGTTGATGAGGTTCGAACTGGCACTTATCGGTCATTGTTTCATCCAGAGCAGCTAATGAGTGGCAAGGAGGATGCCGCGAATAACTACGCTCGTGGTCACTATACGGTGGGCAAGGAAGCGATTGAAGGTTGTATGGAAAGGATTCGGAAGCTGACGGAGAATTGTACAGGGCTCCAGGCGTTTCTGGTATACCACGCGGTGGGAGGCGGCACGGGTTCTGGATTGGGATGTTTGATTTTAGAGCGGCTTTCTGTCGATTACGGAAAAAAGTCGAAGCTGAATGTGTGCACCTGGCCCGCGCCGCAGATCAGCACTGCGGTTGTGGAGCCTTATAATGCTGTTCTGTGCACGCACTCCCTAATCGATCACACCGATGTGTCCTTCTTGATGGACAATGAGGCGATTTACGACATATGCAGCAACCAGTTGGACGTGGAGCATCCCAGCTATCCGAACCTGAACCGTTTAATCGCGCAGGTAATGTCGTCTTTCACTGTGTCTCTGCGATTTGACGGCGCGCTCAATGTTGACATTACTGAGTTCCAAACGAACCTGGTGCCGTTCCCGCGCATTCACTTTTGTATGTCCTCTTATGCTCCGCTGATCACGCCCGAAAGGTGCAGTTCAGAGACCATAACCGTCAGCCAGCTCACCCGTTCCATTATCCAGCCTGAGTCGCACTTCGCCAAATTCGATCCGAAGAGAGGCAGCTACATCTCCATCTGTTTGCTCTACCGCGGTGATGTTGTTCCAAAGGACACCAATGCAGCCATCTCGCAGCTGAAGTACAACAAGCAGGTGAAGTTCGTGCCCTGGTGTCCAACTGGCTTCAAGGCGGGACTCAACTACCAGCCACCTACCCACATTCCGTCCGGTGACCTCGCCAAGGTGTCTCGAGCGCTTTGTGCCTGTGCCAATTCGACAGGCATGGTGGACGTGTTCGGGCGCATGGACCACAAGTTCGATCTAATGTACTCTAAGCGCGCGTTTGTGCATTGGTACGTAGGAGAGGGAATGGAGGAGGGTGAGTTCACAGAGGCTCGAGAGGACTTGGCTGTGCTTGAGAGCGACCTTCAGGAGGTCGCAATGGATTACCTGAACGAGCCTGAACCAGAGCAATAGCGGCTGAACCTGCTGTGCCTTTTTGTTTTTAAAAATGAGCTCAGTCAATCTTAGGGTATACGATATCTCTGGGGGCGCGTAAGACCACTGGCTGGCTCAGCAGTGAATTTGATCTGTCGTATCTCTTAGAGCGAAGAGGTGGTCTTCCATTCTGATAGGCCGACAGATCCAAGGCGTTTGGCACAGCGGAATCGAGGTGTTTGGCTTCGAGTACTTTTACGGTAAGGTCTAAGTGTCGGTGCGTTGTACGACTTGGACAATTCCGGGCGTATATTCGAGGTTTGTGTAGGAGGTGGGATTGTGAAGATGAAGCCGGAGAATGTGGAGATGACCTTTGGAATAACACCAACGTGTGTACATGACCTGGGCAGGACGAAGATGACGCGGATCGAGTTTGAGAAGTTTTTGATTACCGCGATGCCGTTATTTCGTAAGGAGGTGTACAACTTGACAGAGTGGAACTGCAACCACTTTGCCAACTATTGCTGTGAAGAGCTGTTGGATCGACAGATCCCGCAGTACATCTTGGACTTGCCGCAGGAGGTCTGCAAGACGTTTATGGGAAAGCTGATTCTGAACTTCCTGAAGATGATCGGAGGAAGTGCGCCGGTGGCGGTTGACGACCCCAGTCACCCGTCCAAGACAGCGTCTCCGGGACAGCCGCCGCGGTCCGGCCTGCCCCGGCCTCCCGTTCGGGTCCAGAGCGAGCGAGTGGCGCCGCGCTGTAGGAGGAACTCTTGTCCAGCTTCTCCCATACACCGCGGCCTTGCTAACTCAGCCGAGCCTCGGATGCGCTCCCGACCTGCTGTGGCAGAGAACGAACGAGGAGCCAGAGGCACAACCCGAACCGCCAGAAGGAAGTCGGTCGCCAACACGGTCGTACCTCCTAGAAACCTGCTATCTCCGCAGCCGTCCCCTCAAGCGACCACGCCCGAATTTATCCGGTCTCAACACGACCTCTTGTCGGCCTCTGACCGATCGGCCCCTGACCGATCGGCCCCTGACCGATCGGCCCCTGACCGGCGTCTCATCACGCTGCCGGTTGTGGATTCGCTGCGAGACACTCCTCATCCGCAAGACGTGCAACGAGTCAAAGGATCGCCCATCGCGGGCGCGGAGACAGAGGTGTTGTTCTCTCCTGTCCACAGGAGACTGTACGAGCTGGAAAGAGATTTGTATGCACCCAAAAAGCAGACCGCCCGCCGGAAAAGTCTGGCCCTGGCCAAGAGACCAGAAGCATTGGTATGCTAAAAGCGTGTCCGAAAAATTGCTGCCAAACGGGCTACCAAACCAGGCTGCGGAAAACGCTGGCTAACTCCGTTGCGAGCCCCGGTTGCCAGTCCTGGGAGGTAGGCCTGGTTGGTATCCCGGGTTGATGAGTCAAACACATTCTGAATATTATGTCAATGGATAGATTTGATGTGTATAGTATAATGGTTCACCAGGCCACCAAGGCAGCTCGACGACCAAGACTCGACAATCACTAAGGTCGACTCGGCCACAGATGGGCTGTCTAGCTTAGAAGGGGTCGAGTGTTGTCTATAAAGTCTGGGTTTGGGGCGACGTAGTGAGTGGCCCCATTGGGCCAAATATTTTTGTTGGTTGTATATGGAGTCTCCGCCGAATTGGGACGAGGGGCAGGAGCGCTGGCCGCCTCAGGTAGAGGAAGCAAAGAGGGGCCGTTTGTTGCCGGTTCCCATTGAGCAGTTGTTTTCGGTGGATTTCAATGACCCGTGCGTCATCACGACAGCAATAACTTTGGGTTATCAGACAGACTTGCCGGCGGATACAGGGTACGGAAAGAAGAAGACCCTCATCAAGCTGTCGGACGAGACGGCGTCGGTGATTGTAGGAAGGAATGGTCGAACGAAGCAGAAAATAGCGGCGGTATCGGGCGCCAGACTGACGTTGAACGACGAGTTGCTGCTTGACATCAGTGGCACGCACTCAGAGCGTGACCGAGCGGAATTTTACATGAAGATGATTTTGAGACAGAGACAAGGCGGCAGCCTGTTTGTGGACTTCGATGAGTCTTGCAGACCCGACCTCAGTGTCATGCATCTCAAGCCTTCTTGGATTACCGGCTGCGGACTGGTGCTTAAGCAACTGGAAGATAGAACGAACACACTCTTATTTTTCGCACGACCATATCAAGGCAAAAGTAGGACCAAGGAAGTCGTCCCGATCAACCAAACAAAGGATGAAGATATGGTCTACGATCGCTTTACCTCTAGCGATGGCGGTTCGGCCACCAAGGATCGACTAGATGACAAAGGTAGATTACCAGCCCGCAGAACACATCGAGGAGGTGTTCATCTCGGCGCCAGCGGCTGCGGAGATGAGACGGAACGCGGCCCGCGAGGCAGTCCTTCGTCGGACAAGCCCATAGAAATAAAAGGAGAGCTATTTGACGATGTCCCCAGTGGCGCGTCTTTTTCAAGACGCGAAGGTTCTCGTGGTGGGGAAACTTCTCGTAGTGGTGAAGCTGCTCGAATTGGTGGAGATGGCACAAAAGACCTTCCGGATCGCTTTGTTACAGATCGTCCCCTTGTGGATCGTCCCCTTGTGGATCGTCCCCTTGTGGATCGTCCCCTTGTGGATCGTCCTCTTGTGGATCGTCCTCTTGTGGATCGTCCTCTTGTGGATCGTCCTCTTGCGGATCGACCTCTTGCGGATCGTCCGGTTGCGGATCGTCCGGTTGCGGATCGTCCTCTTGCGGAGCGTCCGGGGGCCAGTGGGTCTCGAGGGGGATCTCGACGACGTGGGGCTCGAGAAGCGGACGACGAGAGGGCACGGACAGAGGAGAAGGACGAGGCGTCGCCTTCCGTTCCCGCGGGGAAGAGGCGTCGTCGCTTAAGTAGTGGGGAAGAGGATGCTGAGATGCTATTGATTTTTGGTGACATGAGAAGTCGTCGATTGGCTCAGTTGCAGATTATGTCGGCGGTGGAGTTGCGATTTCCCAGTCTGTTCTCAGATAAGTACACGGATCATGTGTCAAAGAACAAGGTGTTCAGTACAGATCGATTGACGTTGCCACAGGCGGACTTGAAGTATGCAAATGGAAAGGATGGTAGTACTCGACGGAAGATAAGCAAGGCCGCTAATTGCTTAATGGAGTTTGTGGGGAATGTCGTGTTCATAGCGGGCACGCCTACTGAAGTCTCAAGGGGGCGGGACTATCTCTTGTGGTTGATCAAGCAGCGACGTGGCGGCGTGCATGTAGACATCCGGGGGCGTTCTGATGTCATAACAGTCTCCGTCCCGGCAGATATCCTCACCAATGCCTTAAGCGCACGGCCTCATGGACTGCGCAGCATTGAAGCCGACACTGATACATACTGTATCATTGACTCCGAGCGCACACGTGAAGGACGTGACCAAGTCCTCGTTTTCGGCTACTCCGTCGAAGTACGAGAGAAAGCACGCGAACTCCTCTATGACTTCCTCGACAGACATGGCTCCTATCAAAATCCCAGCCATTACAATTACCAACCCCCCGCTCACTACCGGGGAGAAGAAGGCCCTCCAAGAGAAGGCCCTCCAAGAGAAGGCCCTCCAAGAGAAGGCCCTCCAAGAGGCGGGATTCTCAACGGAGAACGCCCACGACCAAAGGAGCAGTGGCCATACTAATGTAGCCGTCTAGTGCTGGATCTGGCATGTATCAGGATGGGTATGGAGTGGTGGGGTATGACGGAAGGGGGTTTAGGACGGAAGAAGGGTTAGGACGGAAAAAGGGTTAGGACGGAAAAAGGGTTAGGACCGAAGAAGGTTAGGATCGAAAAAGGCTGGGAACCTCCACCGAGAACACCATTTCCAAGGGCCAAGTTTCGAACGCGAGAGTGCGGGATTGTTAGCTAGTTAGCTTTCATAATAAGCTCGTTCTTCTAATGTTAGCTCAGAAACTCCGCTAAAACTCAACTTTTGAGTCCAACCCAACGTATAATTCCTCTTGATAATCCCCGGTATTCTGGCCTCTATCTGTATCAATGATTTTGCCAATATGAGTTCCCCCGCCTTCATGCATGATCCCACTTGATGCACTGGCTGGTTGATCAGCCAGCGACTGACCGACCAAAGCCACCGGCTGACCAAAGCTAGCCAGCAAGTCAGTCCTCAGGCGCCTTCCGAGGCTTTAAATTAGGTTTATGAATTTGATTTGGGTCTAGGGTTCCTCGACGATGCCTCTGATTGGCCCATTCCTCGCGACATGAGTAGGGACGTAAAAATCCTCGGCGACAGCGACAGTGGCAGCCAGTCTGCGATCATCTTCTGGGTTGGGCGGCATGAGGTCCTTGGCCACCCTGTTTAGGTCGTTGTCATTTTTGACGCAGACTTGGCAGGAGTCTTCGGACTGTCTTCGATTGGGTATGGACTGCAGTTGTCTCCTCCTTCTGTGGGAGGTGCAAGCCACCCCGATGAAACAAGCCGCCAGCACAAAGGCGACTCCAAGAAAGTGCGAGATGTCCAGCGACCGCGGCGGAAGGGAGCTTTTACCCGCCGCTACGATGAGCAGACTGGTGCAGACGAATGCGGTCCAGAATTCCAAAGTGAAACTTGTCGCGCCTTCAGTAATTGCGACGCTTGAGGACAGCACGCTGAACACCATTGAAATGGTGCCCAGAAACGTCAAAAACCAGAGCTCCCGGTTCTGAATTGGGAAGCGAGGCGAGCGGCACTCGCGGGGGAGTATGGTAAAGATCCATACGGGTAAGTACAGAGCAAAGCGCGCAAAAGTGATTGCGAGCGCGCGCGCGCGACTTCCAATTATTGGCGAAAATTCTGCCAGCGCTGCGCAATGCAGGGTGCACAAGACGCCCGCACTGATGCCAGCGACCGCGCCGGAGGTCCTCATGGTCTGGACGGGCGGGCCGAAAAGGTCGAACTGCAAGAAAGCGGCTCCCAAAATCAGCAAAATTGCTGCTTGGAAATGAGCGGGCCTGATCACCTTTCTCTGGGCCCAGCCAAAGCCAAAATAGTCAACCGTGACCCCCCCAAACACGTTTCCAGTGACCACGAACACGGTGGTATAAGCGAGGCCAATCCAGTACACGGAATATACGATCAGTATAGAGCCAAGGGACAATCCCGTACCAGCGAAGAAGGTAAACCACAAGCAGGAGTTGTCCCATAAGTCACGGTAGAATCGGAACACAAGCGTCGCCATAGATGGCTGTCCTAGCCTCTGAATAAGTCCACAGACCAGACAGCAAATTGCGCCACCCAGGACCACCAAGTAAAGACCGAGCGGCATCGCTCTCGTCAAAGCAGAAAGACGCAACAGAATCGCCACCGTCACCGCGGCTAACGATCCGGCATAGTACGAACTGAACGATGCCACCCATGACGGAGCACGGCGGTCGTTGTGACCTGGCCAAGCAGCCACATACGTCTGAGTACTTCCCTCGTACATCCAAGCGTTTGGGAAAACCTCCTCCCCCGATCTCCCGACGTTCTCCCCGACGTTCTCCTCGGTTGAGTCTAAAAACCTCCTAGCTTCTCGGAAGGTTTCACTTCAAGCTGAAACGCCGCAACCACTTTGCCCCCAGCATCCGTCCGTTAAACCGTAGCCCTTAGCCTCGTAGCCCTTAGCCTCGTAGCCCTTAGCCTCGTGGCCACCAGTCTCTCCGCCCTTAGCATCGTAGGCCCCGCCCTAAGTCTTTCCGCCCTTAGCCTCTCCCCCTTAGCCTTAGCCTCTTAAGCATTAACCTCGTATTATGTGTCTCGTGGTGGTCTTGGTCTGCTCGTAAAACTCGCTTTCGTTCTTCTGTCTCCTGCGTTCCCGCAGCGCAATGTCTACGCCTTCCAACTTAACGACGTTCGGCTGCTTTACGCTCTTAATCCAGTCTGTTGCACCTAACGGATTAACCAGCAGCGGCTTCCAAGGAACGGTAAAGATGCTCTCGTGATCGGTTTCAGGCAACGTGGCGGACCTAAACGGTGCGGGGTGGTTTCCTTCTCTAGCTGGTGCTCCGAAGGAGTTGCCGGATACTGAACTTACTGGGACTGAACTAACGGGGGCTGAAATAACAGGGGTAGAGCTAGCGGTAGCAGAACTAGAACTAACGGCGACAGAACTAGCGGAGACAGAACTGACTGGCACAAGGGGGTTACTTAATGTCGAGCTGCCGCTGCCCGGTTGCAGCCTATCAGGCTGCAGTCTGTAGCCCTCTGTACTGCTTTTGAGCACGCCCTCTCCAATGCCGTCTGGACGACCGGTGTGATCCTTTCCCTTGAGACCCGGATAAGAGCCTAAAGCGAGACCAGAGGAGAATCGTTGAAGATCTGGTGGTATGGCCGTTACGGCAGATCTCAGCGAACCGCCCTGAGGCCTTCCCGTGACGGCTGCACCAAAACTGAAGGTCGGCGGCGCTAGTGTGGCCGCTCGGAAATGGTAGTTGGCTTTCGGGGGTTGGTCACCTCGCCACTCCTGAGAAATCTTGCTCGAGGCGTCTTCGCCCTTCGCCCGCCGGTCATCACTACCGAGTAAATTCTGTAAATGGTTCTGCTCTCCACCCGCCCTTAACAAGGACGTGGAAGACATGGGAAACGTCCCGGTTGGATATGGAGCACCTGGAAACGATGAATTTGTCATTGACGCACTCGATAGCGAGCCACTCGGAAACGAGGCATTAGATTGACCAAACTCGATCGACCCAGGCGTCGTCAATGTTACACTTCGTGAGTGTCCCCTCATGCCATCATCCCCCCACAGTTCAGTTCCCTGTCCTGCCTCTCCAGGCATCTTATTGTCTGCAAAGAAGTTTGGGTCAGTCGTCTTCAGTTTCTCCGCGTCGCTAGACCTAGAAACGAAAGAAGGAGTAAAAGACCGAACGACACTCCTGCTCCTATCGGGATCCGGCACAAAACTCTGGTTACTTCGGTAGTTCAGGAATCCATCACCACCAGTCGTCATGTCAATTTTCTTCGGGCCGTCATACTTGTGGTCGATGTACCTGTGGTCGACGTACTTGTGGTTAAATGGGGTCGATCTGTTCGGATCTCGAATTTGGGACATGCCAGGATCAGAGCTGCGGAAGACTTGGGAACCAGACTCGGGCAGCATCGCTGCAGGAGTGGTGTGGGAATAGGATCTGGCTGCGTCCGAAGGAGCGGGACTGGAAGAGGTGGTCACTGGCCCGCCCGTGGTGGTCACTGGCCCGCCCGTGGACACCAGCTTCGAGTTTGGGTCTTTCGAGTAAGTTAAAGGGTCGGTTGAGCTGAAATTGGAGGAATTGAAAGTCGAAGAACTCACAGAATTGAAGGCGGTCGGGATCGTGGGGGCCGCGGTCGCCGACACCCCGAAGGGTCCATCTGTCTTTCGGCTCGACGTGTCCAGCGTCTTTGCAACCGGTGCGTTCCCGGCGATTCGGTAAACGTTGGAACAGTCGAATGGGTGGGAAGAATCAAAGGAATTGGAGGACTCAAACGGATGCCGGTTGGAGTATGTATTCCGCATTTCAGCTGTTGCTTGCGTAAACGGTCCTTGGCTGGCCGCCATCCGGACGATCGGAGGCTTGCGAAGATTGGACGTCTTTGCAGGTGAATTGGAAGAATTGGCGTGAGACGACAGGAGACTAGCCATAAGAGAGGCCGGTACAGTGCTAACGGATGGAGCAGAACCGCTGACGTGGTGGCTCCTACTCGGGGCTGACTGTCTCTCGTGCGGCTGCTTCCCAGCGGGCTGCTTTTCAGCTGGCGGCTTTTCAGCTGAGCGCCTAGCAGACGGTTGCCCAGCAGACGTTTGCCCAACAGACGGTTGCCCGACAACCGGGTGCCCAACAGCCGGGTGAAACTCAGGAGACGCCACCACGTCGGCAGGAGTAAGGTCGGACGAAGGCAAATCTCCGAAGCTCGGGTGAACACGTAAAATGCCCTGGTCCGGTCCTTCTGGGCCATGGTGGTGATTGCCCATGGCAGCAGTGTCCGTAGCCGACGGTACGAACACACTGGTAGACCGTGGCGCCCCCGGGCCAGGCGTGAGCGTAGGCGGTGCGTAGGTTCGAAGGATGGCGCCCGGGTAATCCTCCTCCACTTGCTCCCGGTCATAGGCGGTCACACTCGGAACGGTGCTCATCCCGAAAGCAGCCCTGAGACCCGGAGCCGTAGAACCCATGCCGGGATGGAACCTCACGGGTCCGGAGTGGCTTCGGAGGTGTTGGCCCGGTAGGTACACCGTCGCAGGGAACCGACGGCCCTCTGTAGTCTCTCCCGGGGCCGTGTACCTTCCCTCGCCTGGAAAAACACCCGCCACACTTCCAGCAGGGCCAACACCGTTAAGGCCACCCCCGCTAGGGTTACCACCGTTAAGGTTACCACCGTCAAGGTTACCACCGTTAAGGCCACCACCGTTAAGGTCACCAGCACCGTTGGGGCCATTGGCTAAGGCGCTTTCGAGGTCCGGCATTGCACGTTGTTGGGCGTAGTGTTGAATGGCTTGCATCGCGTTGCGGTCGTGGGAAAGAGGCGCGGGTCTCGCCCGAGAGAGAGGCGAGGACCCCCCGAACTGTGGGGTATCAGTCATGGAGGCGCCAGCCGCGACCAAGGGTGAGGCCCGGCTGGCTTTGGCAGAAGTGGGGTCTTCTGCGGAGGGAAACTGTTCGGGCGTCTGTGACCAAGTGGTTTGTGGCCAAGTGGTCTGTGGCCAAGTGGTATGCGGTGAAATGGTATGCGGTGGGGTAGCCTGGGTTTTGGTAAGGGGGCTTGTGCTTGGTCGGACGTTGGATGGCGGTGGATAGGGCGGGATGTCCATCAAGGGTCTGCTTGGACTTGGGTACAAAGGCGACCCGCCTTCTACGGGAAAGGGTCTCTTCTTGCGGCCGTCGGCGTCCCGCAGGTCGCGGGTTCGAGTCTCACGCTCGGGAGAGCGAGACTCGCCGTTGGGAGTACGGTACTCGACGGGTGAGGGGTACGGGGAGTACTCCGGGGGACTCGACGTAGAGGTGGTCGGGGTTTCGCTGTGGTTTCGCGGCGAACGCACATCGCTTGGAGACACGAAATAGAGAGGGCTGCTCCGATGGTGCGGAACTACCTCGTCGTACGGATTTTCATTGCATGCTGCAGTGTGCGTACTATTGGTATGTGCACTGTGGGACTGTGCACTGTTAGTGGTTTTATGTGCGGGGGTACGGCGGTAAAGCGGAGTTTCGGGAGAGGCCGAAGAATCACGGCCGGCGGAGGAGTCCCGGAAAGGGGGAGACTCACGACCGGCCGGAGAGTCGCGGCGGGGGCGGGCTGGTTCGTCCTCGGCAGCCGATCTGGATCTGACTTTGGTTGTTGTAGATTCGTCAATGATTTCTAATGGCTGTCTACTGGGGGTATTGTAGAGCTTGATCACGTTGTTGTAGACGACCTGTCTGCCCTTCCGCGTCTTCTCGCGACTTCTTGACCGATGACGGGAATGCAACCTTCTTTTATTATTGCGCCTAGGACTACTGTCGAACAACGACGACCGCCTGGACTTGACCTTGAGGCGGTCTTCGGAGCATGTCTCCGAAGACATCAAAAGGCTATTTTTCGGGGAGCTAAAATCTACCGACCATATGTTAGCAACGTTATCTACCCCAGCAATCTGACGATCAGAGCACTGACGATCAGAGCACTGACCATCAGAGCACTGACCATCAGAGCCCTGACCACCAGACCTCCGGTGTTGATTGCCGCAGACGTGTCCAGGCCGCTCGCTGTACAGATGGAACACACCTCTCTCTGGCGGACGTGTCAGTCTCGAGTACAAAGTGGGAAACGAGGGATCATTAACCCGCGAGTCAAGTCGGTGCTGGTACTGCCGCGTTGCCTCTAACGCACCCTGACTACTCATCGCTTCAAAATTCTTCACAATCGAGGCATCTGTGCGGCCGTTCCTTCTTCGCACCTCAATAACACTCATCTGCACCTGACGATCTCGCGATGTCGCCTGCCGCCGCCAGGGCAATCCTCCTCCGGACATAATTTTTTTATCAGCCCAACAACACTCTTTGTTTCCGCTGCCTAATGTTAAAAGACGCCTAACAGACACATTGATGAACTATAGACTTGTGTGATCACCTTTTGACCTCACATACGTGTGCACACACACGTGTGCACAGACGTTTATCATTGGTCGGGATAATTAGGATAGATCTTACCAGTTCGTAGTGCCGTCGTTGTTCGTGTCGTCGTTGTTCGTCCAGTCGTTGTTCGTCCAGTCGTTGTTCGTGTGGCACTTTCCCAGCAAGGCGTTTGTAACGTCTTCTCTGACACATAAAGCCGTACAGAGCCAAGCCGCAAGCCAGCGGGAAGCTCACACAAATAATCAGAAGCTGGACCTCGAACAAATTGCCAACTCCGCCGCCTTTCTTGATGTATGCAACAAAACAGTCATAGATCCAACTACCGTCGTCAGCGGCAAGGATCGTCGTATTTCCCATCAATTTCCCCGAATTTAAATATTTGGTCGCGCTGTGAGGAGGTCGCGCTGTGAGGAGGGGAGGTTTACATTACAACAGGGGGGAGATTGGAGACAGGGGGGAGATTGGAGACAAGGAGAGTGGCAGCAAGGAACCAGTAGTCGATTGAAAAATTAGGCATAGTTGACAACATCGGTGCGTCCAGTGGCCACGTTAGCCACTGGTACGGTGGTGGTTCTGACGGCACCCGTGGCGGGTGCGGGTTGGACGTATACGACGGGTCTTTCCTGGTCTAGCCTGTTGGTGCGTGTGCAGCAGAACGTTAGGGCGCCAAGAAGGCAGGCCAGGCCGAGGAGAGCCCACAACACCTGTCCCTTGTTCCAGTGGTACCACCGCACCTGTCCGGGACGATGGTGTATGCCGTACGTAATCAGTCCATCGTCGCCGTCGATTTCAGTTATCGTTGGCTCTCCTAAAAACAAAGCCATCAGCCATACACTACACTACCTACCAAGAGCCACGGTCGCCCACAAAGCCAAACAGGTCAACTTAGACACTACCATTCTACAGGTGCACCTAACAAACACACTGCACCCTCTCTCAACTCAGCAGCCAACACTGCAGGGACGGACTCTCCCGCAACGTAGCCATCCCTAAACGTAGCCATCCCTCTAGACAGAAGTTTTGTATGACATCTGGCTGCCGTGTTGGGCATCGTAATGCCGTGGGGCTCTGTATCCTAGGGTGTGATGCTGGGAGTGTGCGACGAAGGGGCCACGGGATATTTTTTGGGGAAACAAATTCAACAGAAACAAGTTTATCGGAAATGAGTTCACCGGGACAATCTGTGCACCCGGAAATCAAAGGCGAATCGAATGGCGAAGAATACTCCAAGGTTACCCCCTGGGAGGTGCAGGGAGGAGCGGACGGAATCAATTATGACCGACTGGTGTAAGGCCACTACGAGAACTAAAACCGGCAGGCACCTTGAAGCTTTTGCGCGCTCACACACGTGTTTGCGCACACGTGTTTGCAGACGCGCGTGTTTGCAGACGCCGCGCGTGGGCGCATCCAAAATGAAAAATTGATTTTAGGGATCAGTTTGGATGTGAAAAGTTGACTCCAGAACTAATTGAGCGATTCAAAAAAGTTACAGGGACGGAGCTGCATCCCTTCTTGAGAAGGGGGTTGTTTTTTGCGCATCGAGATTTGGATACGATCTTGAAGGCAAAGGAAGAAGGCAAGCCGTTTTATTTGTACACGGGTCGAGGACCTAGTTCGGATTCTTTGCATGTTGGGCATTTGGTGCCTTTTATGATGATAAAATGGTTGCAGGAAGTATTTGATTGTCCTCTTGTGATTCAGTTGACTGACGACGAGAAGTTTTTGTTTAAGGAAGGGCTTTCGTTGGAGGATTGTCAGGAGTATGGTTTTGAGAATGCTAAGGACATTCTAGCAGTTGGGTTTAATGCTGAGAAGACGTTTATTTTTCGAGATGTGGATTACATACAGGACTTATATCCAACGACTTTGAAGATTCAGAAGAAGACTACATTTAATCAAGTGAAGGGAATTTTTGGGTTCAATGAGAGTACGAATATTGGTTCTATTATGTACCCAGCAATTCAATGTGCGCCTTGTTTCCCAAGTGCGTTTCCCCGATTTTTGGGTGACCCGTCGATTACTAGCAAGTGTATGAGATGCTTGGTTCCATATGCTATAGATCAGGATCCATATTTCCGAATGACTCGTGATGTAGCACCACGTTTAGGATGGGAAAAGAATAGTTCGTTGATATCTAAGTTTATCCCTGCCTTGCATGGTTCTGAAAGCAAGATGAGTGCCTCCGGACCAAATAGCGCTGTTTTCCTCACAGATACCCCAAAACAAATCAAGACTAAAATCAACAAATACGCATTCAGTGGTGGGAAAGATACTGCCGAGGAGCAACGGAAGTATGGGGCCAACCTTGAAGTTGATGTCAGCTATCAATACCTCAAGGTGTTCCTTGATGACGATATCGAACTCGAAGATATTGGACGGAAGTATAGTAGCGGCGAATTACTAACAGGCGAAATAAAAGCCAAACTTATTCAAGTCCTTCAAGATCTAGTCGCTAAACATCAACAAGCCAGAAGCAAAATCACTAACGACGTTGTTAGACATTACTTCAACCCCGACCGTCCTGCCCTTCGGAGACAGATTGAAGAAGCCTGTAAAGTCTACCTTGCTACGTCCAAGAATTCAGACCACAAGGCCGAGATGAAAAAAGATGGGAAGGGTAAGAAAACAAAATCAAACCACAAACAGCCGGACGATGAATAGTTAGTTGGACGATGAATAGTTGGACGATGAATAGTTGGACGACAAATTGTTGGACGACAAACAACAGGCCTGACTGAGTCTAGTCGTACGTTGCCTGGTACTTTTTATAACCCGTTATGGCAGTTGTTCTTGTGACATAGTAGCTGTGGCGCAGTTGTTATGACACAGTTGCTTACCTCCCATTTTATCGAAACCCTGTTCCATGCCAACCCTGTTCCATGCCAACCCTGTTCCATGTCAACCCTGTTCATCTAGATAGCCCTGAAGGATTCATTGTGCGTTCATTGAAACAGGTCAAGAGTGTTAACGGGTGATGGATGACTGGTCCATGAAGTGGCCTGCATCAGATGCCTCGACCGGTAAAATGTGATTTGCCAGTTCAAGGATCCAGGCTTGCATGCCCCCTTTGCTGACGGTAGGGGCAGATGTTAGACTGAAGACCCTTTCCTTAGGCGGGTCGATGAAAAGACGATCGAATAGTCGGAGATTGGAGCCCTTTGTGAGGTAACGGCATAGCATGTCTTCGAAACCGTGAAGCGGGATGGGTTTGTCGGTAATGTCCAGCTTCAGCTCTTCCTTCTGGGCGTCAGTAAGCAAAATATTGCTGTCATCTCGTAGCACTAACTTGAGCGTGGCTCCAAGACCGTCCTGGCCGGTAGACTGGCCTGCAATGAGGGATTGAGACTGGCCTGCAATGAAGGATTGAGACTGGCCTGATGGCAATGGCCGACCTTGCTGCAAAGACTGACCTGGCGGCAGAGATTGACCTGGTGGCAGAGACTGACCTGGCGGCAGAGACTGACCTGGTGGCAGTAACTGACCTGGTGGCAGTAACTGACCTGGTGGCAGTAACTGACCTGGTGGCAGTAACTGACCTGGTGGCAGTGACTCGGTAGCAATGAAGGCTCCTCTGTGACTGACATGGGATGTCGGTCTTGATAGCACCGTTGCATACCATACCAGCGAGGTTCGGGAATCCGGGGACAGAGGCCACTCAGTGCCTTGAGCATCCTAACCAAAAAGTTACTTGCCCCGCAATTTGGACCCAGCTACAGCAAGTGCTCCGCAATTTGGACCCAGCAAGTGCTCGGGTAGCTTACTAGGAGGGTGGCAGAACTGATTATCCAGTCTGGAGGTATATCTTTTTTGCCGTCTGAGATGTGCAGTAGATAGGTAGCTACTTGTAGATCAGAGCAAACATTGAATGGGTAAAGTATATCTGTAGGCCTGTTGTTTTTTACTACGTGAATTTTCATACGAATTTTTTGACAATTGTGTCAAGTCCATTAGCAAATCTATTGTTCAGAAAATTATCGGTTTTTTCGAGAATATTTTGAACCAACCAAATCAATGCACGACCACGAGCAGTTGACATGAAGAGCTTCGGCTGATCTCTAATAAAGTCAGGCAGCTCGTAATTAACCAAGCTGCGATCGCCCTTCTTCTTCATTGCCCACAAGACATCCTGTGTAAAATGGTTGCAATTGCATTGGATCAAATCGTAGCTTTCCGGAGTATATTTGTGGCGCAGGCTTTTCACGATTCTACAACATAATGGGTGTGGACACACGTGTGTGGAAACACTTGTGTGAAAACACTTGTGTGAAAACACTTGTGTGGAAACACTTGTGTGGAAACACTTGTGTGAAAACACTTGTGTGGAAACACTTGTGTGTTAGTGGGCCCAGTTAAGTCGCGTTTCTTTTTGTGGAGATATAGTAATACGCGTAGGGTTAATGGTGTTTTTAGTACCTGTGTATTTGATGTTCTGATAAGCTCGTCTTGCCGAGATAGAATATGTGCTTCAATTCTATAGCAAATTTTTTCTCCACCACATCACTATCCACCGCCATGGGCCCGTCACAGTAAAATCTTTCTTTGCCATAGGTTAGAATAGATGTGTGCCACACCCCTTCTATGTCAAAACCAGCGGCGAGCTTCACTACCTTATGAGCACGACCTTCAGTAATATCGTAAACTTTTAGGAAGACATCTTCAGGATCCTTATGCAGAAGAAGTTCCATAAGCTGTCTATCACCCTCTTTTCTTAACCACCGTCGCGTCTGCGGGGGCAGTGTTTCCTCGGAAGTGATACTGGCCCCGGCTCCAATTCGACTGGAAGGATTCTCTAGACCGCCATTTCGTGTTGCACATCGACTAGGAATTTGTTCGTATAGACGCACCAATGACCCAGCTTTCCGCGGGCTCAGGGAGTTATCGCGACACTCACTTGTATCAGCTTGGTATATTGTATCCGGCGCTGAGCCGTCCCGGAATGTCTCAATAGCTCTGTAGGTTTGCTCACCGGTATCTCCAAGCAAACTGTGATCAAAAACTCGCCGCCATACCGGGGGGTCAGTGATGCTCAAAGGGGGCGACGAAACGTAAACGCCCCGAATCCTGCGATGGCGGTTGTCCCTGCGTGTATCTGGGTGATCAGGGTAGCAGCAACAGCAAGGAAACGGCATCGACCGCCAAAAAAACGCCGAACCAACAAATTCGCACCCACCTTCCAGCCAGCCCTTTGCCCCACCTTCCAGCCAGCCCTTTGCCCCACCTTCCAGCCAGCCCTTTGCCCCACCTTCCAGCCAGCCCTCTGCCCCACCTTCCAGCCAGCCCTCTGCCCCACCTTCCAGCCAGCCCTTTGCCCCGCTTCCCGGCTAGCTACCCTTTGCCCCACTTTCCAGCCAGCCCTTTGCCGAGGACCAAGTCGCAGCCAGCGAGGACTCAGACCAAGTCGCAGCCATTGAGGACTCAGACCAAGTCGCAGCCATCGAGCGACGACTCAGACCATTCGGAGCGCATGTAGTTGAGATTTTTTGGGGGGGGGGGGTTGGCCTTAGAGAACGTGCCATTTTTGGATAATCACACATTTAATGAGTACCAAAGGTGGAAGGAACTCCAGGGCGTCAATCGATCTGTTGGTGATTGAGGATAAGCCCGGGGAGGCTCCGCTGTCGCGCGGGCTAAGCATTAAGCTCAGTCCGCCCGACGAAGCCGGCGACAACCAGACATTGACCAGCATGGAGGTAACCAGCGATCCCTCCCTCCCCCTCCCCCCCCCTTCCCCCCTTCCCCCTTCGCCGTGTCCTGAGCCGCCATTCCCCGTGTCCTTAGTCGTTCAAGACAGTGAGTTCTGCTAGTTCTGGGACTTTCTCCATTGATATTCCCGTGCCGGATGCTTCGAAGAAGTTGAATGATTTGTGTGACACAAATGAGCGTTATATGCACCAGCCTGTGCCTTTGAACCGGACAGAGAGTCGTTTGCCTAGTTTGGAGGACATGCTTCAGGACGAGCAGTTGAAGGAGTCGGTGGTGATGAAGGGTAGTAACCATGCGACGTTGAATGAATTAGCAGACTGTATAGGTGACAAAGCGAATCGGTTTAACAAGTTGAAGGATTTTATGGCGAAGCAAGCTCGAGATGAGGCTTTCGACTTGGGTAAACTTCCAAGGGAGCCACGGCGAACATTCATTGAGATGGTGTGCTTATTAGTAAGACAACAGCTCATGAAGACAGTGGAGTTTTATCGCACACTGGAATCAATGAAAGAGGAGGGAAGTATATCCTGTATCGGCGAGGCTATGTCGGAAGGACCCCATGAGTATACAATTGATCGCTGGGCGGTTATATCCGTCTGTCTTGGCATCTTAAGGAACGCGATAAAGCCAAATGATTCCGAAAATTCTTCCGCAACAGAAATACAAAATTTCATCTGGGAGGAACAGGTTGCGCAAACTATTATACGACGGCGAGATCTATTCGCTATCTGTTACGATATGGCAGAGAAGCACAAGCAGCAGAGCAGTGAATTAACACCGTATGTATTGGAAGTGGCAAACACGCTACCTAAGAACTTATTTACGTTTCTTTCAAATCTCATGGTGGATCGAGATGACTTACGGGACAAATTATTGCAGCTTATGTGGCCAACCGCTTATTGGACTTTTGCCTACATTTCAGGTGCCAAGTTCCTCGATTCGTTCTGTTTGCTATTACAGACACACACCGCGCTCTTAGTATCCAAAACATGCACTGTCAATGAGGATGACACCGAGCATGTGAAAAAGCTCAAAACGGACTTCACAAACATGACGTTGACGGAAAGCCAAGCTAAACGGGCTGGCTACTCCAAAAGTCTCTTGACAAGCTTTGCAGACTTGTACGGATATATGTTGATTCTCGTTAATCAAAAACATTCCAGAGCCGCCCGGCGTCAGCAAAAAAGCCGCCATGCCACTATAGCCGGACGCGCAATCCAGGCGGAAGCCGTTAGCGAAGAATGGTTCGCTTTGTTCCAGCTACGACTACTCAGTCTGGGAGAAGGGCGCTCCGTTATATTGCTTTGCAGGAATTTGCTACACCACCCATACATCCCCAAACTGCCTAAGGACCTACAGGAACTGGGCTGGCTGGCGGAACACAACGTACCCACCACGGCTACAGGCCCTGGCTACCAGGTGGCCACGCTGCTCTATGCTCTCAGTGAATATGCCACTATCGATGATGACATTCTGGCGAGGGCTAAGAGAGGCGAGAAATTGATCACGTCCAGAGACAACGCCAATCAAGTCGTCAACAGGAAGTGGAACATGGTCCGCAGGTCCTTTCTAAAACCTGTCGTGATCGAATACATCACCGACTTGGTTAAGGAAGGCATCAAGGGGGTGGCCATCAGCACGCACTCCAGTAAAGAGCCGCACACGGAACTTTCGCAAGACGGTTTGGAGAGCCATGTTGGGTCGGAGGGCCACGTCGGTTTGGAGAGCCATGTCGGGTCGGAGAGCCATGTTGGGTCGGAGAGCCATGTTGGGTCGGAGAGCCACGTTGGGTCGGAGAGCCACGTTGGGTCGGAGAGCCATGTCGGGTCGGAGAGCCATGTCGGGTCGGAGAGCCATGTCGGGCCGGAGAGCCATGTCGGGTCGGAGAGCCATGTTGGGTCGCACGCAGTCAGGAATTTGAGTAAGGTGGTTCGACCGGGTATGAAGGCATTAACGAGCATGATACTAGCCCCGGAGTTGGTGAACCTGAAGAGCTCTCTTAAGCCGGGAATGTTGGAGGACTTGTGGAATTTCGGTTGGGACTTGTTGGAAGCTACGACGGGCGATTTGAGAGAGTATGCTGTCAAGATTAACACTGCCGAGGCATCAACCCTCCCCTTTGTCCACCGGTGCAATCTCTACTCGCCCCGAGACATCCTCATCCTGATCTCAGCCATCGCGACGGTCGATCCGCAGTTGAAGACGCAAGTCACCAAAAAGCAAATCAGTACTGCTTTACAATTCCAAATTTTCCAAGACGTTGACATCGGTTGCGACGAAGCTAGCATTGTCGCCATTAAGGTACTAGCGGAAGACTCCAGCACTGTCCAGGATTATATTCGACAGGTGAAACAAGAAAGCGGCAGGTCAGAACTTACCGCGGAACAAAATTAATGATTTTTTTGTTAGAACGTAAACCGGACATTTAACTTGTTACTCACCTGCGCTTGTTGGTCACCCGTGGGCGACATCCTCATGGGTTGCACATTTGTTTGCGTGCACATTTGCGCGTGGCACATTTGATAGAATGGGGAATTACCAATCTCAATTGGATGCAGTAACGAAGGACGTGCAGGGCCGGATAATGAAGTTGGACCTGGTGCGTGATTTGAACCGGATGGCAGTGGAGAAGCTCCAGCAGGAGCCTCACCGTCTACAGAATGCGCAGTTTCCCGCAGGCATCGACGGCTTCGAAGCGGCCAAAAACTTGTTGTCTGCGCTAAGTCAAGAATTACGCAATAAATCACAAGGCGCAGATCAGGCTCTGCGTCGCGGAGACAGTCTCGGTGCCCAGAAACTCGTGGAGGAGGCCGAAGGCAAAGTGGAGGAACACAACCAAGTCGCCGACTTGGTTCGTAAAATGGCCGATATAGCATTGGAACACGGCTCCGGATACGCCGCCACGATGTCCCAACGTGCCGTTAAGACCATGATCCCGGCACCTGTACGTTATGGGGTGCTCTGCGTTGGCCATACCTGTTGCCTGCCATATTGGGACTCGAAGTATGACGCGTGGCTCTACTAAACGACTCTACTAAACGAGTCTACTAGAACCACTCTACTAAACCACTCTACTTAACGGCCATAGTTTTTCTACCAACCTTCGACGAGTCTACGACAAGTAGCTAACTACGATCTACGGCCATGGATACCGATCTACGGCCATGGGATTGACTGAAGCCCACAGTAAGCATGCGTTTGGTTTGGCCGGAAATCTGGGCGTTACCTTGGTTGTTGGGTGCGGAGCAGCCTACGGACCCATGGGTGGTGTTGTACGTTGAGGATTGGCCGGTGTGGGTTCGCGAGTTCGGATTTGGAACGGTGGAGAAATACGTGTTAAGCCGGGACCTGCCGGTGACGAATATTGCGTTGCAAATTGCGTTTACTCAGTTTAACCCGAGTACGTGCGAGATGTTGGCGACTGATGCAGACGCCGATTTCTCCAAAGAGGACCCTGAGAACTTGGTTCCGGCAGGTTGGCCAGCGGGTAACCCCGACGGTACGGAGACAGGAGCTGCTGGGGGAAATATACCGGCCGCGCAAGTGATAAAGAGCCGTTACCCCTACATCAAGCTTATTCCTTCCATAGGAGGTTGGTCTCGATCACATACATATCATGACTGTTTGACCAACAGAATGGACGAGACTATTAACAACTTGGTGGAAACTGTTCGTGTGTGGGGTTTCGATGGAGCTGACTTTGATTGGGAGTATCCAGAATGTGAAGGTGGGTGTGGCTGTCAGGGTGAAGAGACCTGTATTAACTCCTCTAATGTGGCGGCACATGGCGATTGGGAATTATATAAGACCTTCATAATGAAGCTCCGTGCAAAATTTGACGAATTAGAAACCAAGGTTGGGCGTAAACTGATGATCAGTGGTGCCTTTGGTATGAATCCAAAACTTATTGATGGCGGTAACGAGACATGGCAAGATCCTACGCCTTGGGAATGGCTGTGTGATGAGGGCTACTTCGATTTGCTAAATCTTATGACCTATGACTTTTATGGACCATGGGCTCCTCAAGTCGCCCCCCTGGCGCCGCTATACAGTGACCCGGAGGGCCCCACGGAGATGATGTCATGTGACGACAGTATCCAACGCATCCTGCCACGTTGCAGCCATCCCGAGCGGCTGCTAATGGGACTGGCGACGTACGGCAAGGTGTGGAAAGATGTGCCCAAAGAAGGCACCCCCCCAGGCATGTACAAGAATAGCACTAACAATGCACCTATGGGACCTGGCTCTTGGGAACTTGGCACTATTAGCATCTGGGACACAGTGCTGAACGTAGAACCCGTCTGCGAAGTCGCTATGCACGACACAACCAAGACCAAGGCGGCATACTGCGACACCATGCCCGCACAGGCAGACTCGGCCGCAGCTGGTAACGGTCCCGCACGCACGGCTGACAAAGTCTTCATCTCCTACGAAGACGGCGATACCTGGAAAGAAAAAATGGCTTACGCCAAGGAAAAGGGAATGGGTGGGGCTATTATCTGGGCTGCGTCCGACATGGGCAACGGCAAGACCCAGGGAACCGTCGCCGAGGGCCTACTCAACGGGCTCTTCAGCGGCTGGTACGGCTCCGACTACAAGGTTGGCCCTGTTAACCCTCACAGCGGCACCTGGCCCACCTTCAACAAGTGGCCCTGGTACCCCTGCCCGTTCTCCCACACCATCAGCAAGGATACCAACCCTGCCGACTACCTCTGTCCAGATCTCTCCACACTACCGGATTTCACACCGCTCCCAACTGCCAGCGACACTATCGATACCGGCAAAGATGGTCATTCACCCGGACCTGGACCAACCACCGATCCAGGCGGCGATACTGACCCAACCGGTAACACCAACGCCACTGATCCAAGCGGCGATACTGACGCCACTGACCCAAGTGGCAACACTGACGGTACAAGCGCCCCCGCCCCTAGCACCAGCAAGGGCGAAGGTTGGTGGACAGACAGTCCCAACAACAACAATAGCTCGCCACACGCTCTCACCCTCACACTCGCCTCCGGAGTCCTCCTGGTCTCTTGTCTAGCCTTTTATCCGTAACCCAATCACACACACTTTTGCAGCACACACTTTTGCAGCACACACTTTGGGCCCCCGGCAGCTCACACACCCCTCCCTGCCGGTTGACAATTGCCACTTTCTCCCTCTCGTCCGCGCGGCGTAAATTAAATCGGCGCCAGATGAGTTCTTGTCCGTCGGCCAAATTCGAGGCCTACTACCGAGAGATTGGTTTATGCCATAGCGATGAGGACTGGAACCAATTGGTGACCTGCCTGCAAACGCCGCTCCCCATTTCCTTTCGGATCTTGCGAAACACGATTCACGAAAAGTGGGTCAAGTCGTTTCTGGAGACAAACCAGCAGGCCCTGAGGAAGCTGGGAAAGGCCGATATGTTGGAGCCTCTGCACTTCCTGACCGCGTGTTCCACCAACTCTAGCATTGCCACCGAGGCCGGCGTTGTCAAGACGGCCGCTGCGGCTGGGTGTATGACGGAGGGATGGGTTTTGAAGGCGTCGCGTGCAGAGTTGCGCCAACACGCAGAGCTAAAGGGTTTGCGAGAGTTTTTGGTGAAGCAGTCGGAAAATGGTGTGGTGATTCGGCAGGAGGTAGTAAGTATGGTGCCGGCATGTTTCTTGATACAGGATCTGGAGTCGGATGAGGCACTACTACTGGACCTGTGTTCGGCACCTGGTAGTAAGACATCGCAGTTGCTGGAGGCGTTGGAGGCGAAGAAACCGGCAAGTGTGCGGGACATTCGAGGCGCGGTCGTAGCGAATGACTTAAACTCGACCCGAGCCCACATGCTTGTTCACCATCTCAAATATCAAGCGTCCCCCGCCCTCATGGTTACTCTCCACAACGCAGGTCTCTTCCCTCGACTCTGGGAACACCCGGTCCCGAACCCAGCATCAGACCCGAACCCAGCATCGGACCCGAACCCAGCATCGGACCCGAACTTAGTTCCGGCCGTGCCGGAGTGTGTCAAGTTTGATGGAGTATTATGCGATGTGCCGTGTTCAGGTGATGGCACGATCCGGAAAGCGCAATCGATATGGAAGCGATGGAATAGCAATGATGGAGTGTACTTACATGCATTGCAATCGCGCATTCTAAAGAAGGGGTTGACTTTGTGTAAGGTGGGTGGTCGTGTAGTATACTCGACATGTTCTTTGCACCCAGTTGAGAACGAGGCGGTCGTGGCAGCTATATTGAGAGTTTCTTGTGGCGCAGTCGTCGCCGAGAAGGTGCATGTGCCCGGACTTAAGACGCGTCCGGGCCTGGCCAGTTGGCGAATCCGTTTTAAAGATTTATGGTTCGACTCTCTTGAAGATGTGCCGTCTCACTGGCAGGGCAAAAAAATCCTCAGCTCGATGTTCCCACCACCTGAACCAGATCTCCAAGCCATTCTCGAAGATCGCTGTCTCCGCTTCTACCCACAAGACAACGATACCGGAGGCTTCTTCGTAACCGTCTTTAGGAAAGTAAGCGAACTACCTTGGGAATTCGGACTCCCCAGCCGGCCATTTTCCGCAACGGAACCGCTGCCAGGGGTCGAAGAAGATCAGGGGGAGGAAGACCAGGAGGAGGTGGGCCGTAAGGAGGTGGACCGTAAGGAGGTGGACCGTAAGGAGGTGGACCGTAAGGAGGTGGACCGTAAGGAGGTGAACTCTAAGGAGGCGATCCGTAAGGAGGCGGATGTGGACCCGAAGGAGTCGAATGGAGAACCCAGAACCGGACTAAGGTCGCTTCACGAAAGAACGTTTTACAACCAGTTGGATTTGAGCTGTATTGCTTCGGGATCAACGACTCTGCGGGATCGTCTGAATCAATGGGCGTTTAAGCCATTCGGAGTACCTCTCAGCCCTGACTTGGAACAGAAACTTTGGTACCGCGAGAAGGAGAAAGAGCCAGTGTTGATACCGCCGAAAATCTGGTATCTATCGGAGGGGGTGAGACGGTTGCTAAAGACCCAGACGCTCCACCGACCGCTTCGAGTCCTTCATGCTGGTAGCATCTGCGTCAACTCTCATGGACCAGAGTCGTGCCGATTCACTTCTGATGGATTCTTGAAGTGTGCGAACGTAGGGAGGTTATCCGATCAGTTGGATAAGACGGTTGAGATCAGGGGCCAGCCTCTTTTCATCCGTATCGCCGAGCAGACCATTGTAGTAAGTAAGCAAGACTTGAAGTTATTGATAGACTTTGGCGCTGTTGTTTCTTCGTCTGCAACTGAAGGTCCTGTCCAGTTGGATAAAGATGGCTACCAGTACCGACTCCATTACAACTCTCTGACGGAAGACAACCGATTAAGGCGCTGGCTAGGATCTCTGGATGTTGGCAAACACTACATGGTCATCTGCGGCCTGACTGGAGATCCATCTAGACCATGCCAAGTACTGAGTGACCTTGCGCACGATAATATTGCCGTAAGTCTTCACCTTCTACCCTTACCTTCCAACTTGTCCTACCACTAACATCCTCCTTTAGTGCTGCATGTATCTTGGACGACAGAACGTCGAAGTTCTGGTTACAAACAGCGTTCGAGAAGCTCTAAAATGCTTGCTATGACAGCTCTAAAATGCTTGCTATGACAGCTCTAAAATGCTTGCTATGACAGCTCTAAAATGCTTGCTAGTACCGCGACACACATATACTTAGACACATATAGTTAGACACACACACACACATGGGTATAACATCAAAAACATTGTCAACAAAGCCACTGTTAAGGACTATGCCACTGTTAAGGACTATGCCACTGTTAAGGACTATGCCACTGTTACTTTTAAGTTGTTGCGAATATATTGTCGCTGTACTTTCTGTTCATAAACTACTTGGGTAAAAAGCATTAAATATATTGAACCTTCAGATGTTTCTTCTCAGCCTTTGCTAAGAATTTCTTGACGTTACCGTCATTGGACTTAGCAATCTGATCCTTTCTAATAATAGGGAATGTCTTCTGATCATTCGGATTGGTTCTGGCACCGATAGCAATAGTCGCTAGAAGGAGAATAGAGTAGAACTGCATTTGCTATTAGAAGGCTTGAGTCGAAGACTTGAGTCGAAGGGTTGATTGTTAGTTAAAAGACTTCTTGTAGACTTAACTTTTTTGGTAGATTGACAATTGTCCTACGGGTAAAGAAAATATGTGGAGGGTGAATAATAAACATAGAATACTTCAGGTTATGCGACATGATGTCGATCTGTGATATCATACAATCGTAATAAAGGTGGGTGATGTGTCTGCTTTCTACAATCTCTGCAACACCCTGTACGGGCGAGATGACTACGGGCGAGATGACTACGGCCTAGGAGACGACAGTCCACGCTCCTACCGTCAGCTGACGTCGGAGGACAAGTCAAATCGACTTGAAGAAGGGATCGACCGGTCAAATCGACCGGTCAAATCGACCTACTTATCCAGCCCGGAAATTGTGTCAGAAAAGTCACGAGTTGGATACATAGAGATGGTCCGGCAATGCCACCCAAGACCGCAAGCTTGATGGTCCGGCACTGCCACCCAAGCTTGATAGGATGACCGGTTTCCGCTGTCGCATGTGTGTGCAGAGTGAGGTCACTCAATGGATAGTGGAATTCGCTAATCGGTGGGTGATAGTGGATCGGTGATAGTGGATCGGTGATAGTGGAGTTCACTAATCGGTGGGATAAAGCTCCCTAATTGGCGTGGTGAAGTTCCCTAGTTATCGCTTGTGGGCGATATTTTTGGGCCAGAAATTTCTGATGTCTCGAGCGATGCGAAGTCCGAAATGTTCGGCGGAAAGCAGGAGTTTAACAACATTGTTGAGCGTAGTCCAGTTGTTGTCTGATGCGCCATTTATGGTCAGTTTCTCGGATATGGAGACCCTGTTAGCGGCTGGTCAGGCGAGTGCGAAAGTGAGGCTTCCTTTACGTTCTTCGATTTTATGTCCGTATATGCTCGAGTCTTCTTTCCCTGCTGGAACCTATACGGAGAGAAATAAGGGCCTGATTGTTAACTGTGGAGAGATGGAGGAGATGTTATCGATAGTGGCTCGGGACGTATCTCGGGAAAAAATAAATTGGTGGTGTCGACGACTGAGCAAAGGTCATGTGGTCGTAGGTGACTTTGGGATCAAGAACAGTAATGGCGAAAAGTTGGTCGCAGTTGTGCCCTTTAAGACGACGCAGAGTGTCTTAAAGAAACAGCTGCACGGCAATAAGCTCGTATTCCATGCTTTGGGATCGCAGAGGACACAAAATACAAGGCTGAGCCTGCGGACCAAGGAACAGGAAGGCGAGCTGCCGGTAACCTCGTCAGGGATCGTTGCACTTCTGGATCATGCATTCACATTAGATTCCCGCCTCAACCGCTCAGAAAATCTGCCCTGTTCGGGTCTTACTATCATTGCGCCGGTGCTGGACTACGCAATGAGCAGCATGATGAAACATCCCGATCCTAGCCGGACGGTCCGTCTTGAAAACAGTGAGCTACACTGGCGAGTACGGGACGCCCAAATATGGCCGTTGGAAATGCTGAAACTGTCAGAAAACCGACAGTTCGTTTGCGACTTAGAAAAGACAGAAAAAGAACTTATTACGAACCAACTACGGGACAAGAGAAAGCGCCAGTCGTTGTCCAGGTGTCCCAAACTTCGTGACCACATCTCCATCGCCGGCTGGGATGCGGAGTCCTACCGTGCTGACGCCCTCAACTTACACCGTTTTGCTTCTGCTTGTCTCCGATGGGTCGTGCCCAATTCGTCTCTTCAATCCGCCCTCGTTGAAGCCCTCAACGAGTGTTGGGACGACCCTAACAAGGCGACCGACCTGTTCCACCACATCATCTTTTCTGAATAAGCAATCAACACACTTGATACGACACACACAATGCCACACACGGTTTTACCACCACACCAGTACTCCAGCCTCCTCAAGGCATCCGGTTTTACTGTAATTCTACACGCTAGACCACCCGAACAAATGAAGAATATATCCGCGGTGAGTTTTCGAGCCAGAAATGTCACGGTCGATGCGGAGTGCTGCAAGTTCAGTCAAGCGGAAGAATTCGGTGACGTTGTTGGCCGTAGTCCAGTTGTTGTCTGATGCACCATTTATGGTCAGTTTCTCGGACATGGAAACTTTGTTAGCGGCTGGTCAGGCGAGTGCGAAAGTGAAGGTTCCTGTACGTTCTTCGATTTTATGTCCGTCTATGATGGAGTCTTCTTTCCCTACTGGAACCTATACGGAGAGGAATAAGGGTCTGATTGTTAACTGTGGAGAGATGGAGGAGGTGTTGTCGGCAGTGACTCGGGGTGTTCCTCGAAGAAAGGTAACTTGGTGGTGTCGGCGATTGAGCAAAGGTCAAGTCGTCGCAAATGACTTCGGGATCACAAACAGCAGGGGCGAGAAGTTGGTGGCAATTGTGCCCCTCAAGACACAGCCAAAGAAGTCCGGCTGTCCGGGGTCTGGTTACCGGGTATGTGGCTGCAAGCTTGTATTCCACGCTCTGGGTGACTTGCCCACGCAGAACAGTCGATTGGGGTTACAGCAGAAACTGCAGGAAGACGGCTTTCGCTCACCGTCTGGCATCGTTTCCCTTCTGGACTACGAATTTACGGTCGACTACCGGATCAACGGCACAGAGAACCTGCCCTGCTCGGGTCTTAGCATCATTGCACCAGTGCTCGACTACGCAATTCGCTGCATGAAAAAACCGCCCGATTTGAGACGTGCGATACGTCTCGGAACCGGTGCCTTAGAGTCGTATGTGCCGGATGCGCAAATATGGCCGCTAGAAATGCTCGAGCAGAGAGTTAATCGGCAGTTCGATTACGACGAAGCAAAGACAAACGAACAACTTCTCATGAGACACCTCCGGACCGCGAAAAGGTACGAGTGCCTGTCGAGGTGTCCGAAACTGCGGGACCACATCTCCCTCGCTGGCTGGGATGCCGAGTCGCACTCCGCAGACGCCCTTAACATGCACCGTTTTGCTTCTGCTTGTCTCCGTTGGGTCGTGCCCAACTCGGAGCTGCAAAACGCCATCATCGAAGCTTTGAACGACGGCTGGGACAGCCCTGAGAAGGCACCCGGCCTGCTGAACGACATCATCTTTGGTGAACAAGGGACCAGTTGTTAGATACCGCCGCAACCCAGGTTCGAATCGTCTCTATGTCGCTGTGACATTCTTGCCCAACGATAATGCTCCAACAGGACTAGGACGATTTCTGCCATAACACCCTCCACGGGGTTGGGGTGTGATGCGCCGGTAACGGGGCTGCGGCAAAGCAGAGTAACCTGCTCGTTCCTGGCTTTGTTTTTAGACCCAAATAAACATCGAACGGCACCCTAAAAGTGAACGGGTAAACCCGCGATAATACTTGATTCCTTAAAGCACGACATCATCATCTTCTTCTCTGCTGATGAGCCGCCACACGAACCCCGACACAACTCATCCCAGTAGTTACAAACGTATGGCCAACTACCTGACATCACCGCCATCAACAGCAACACCGAACCCAGGGACAGCGGCAACAGCAATGCCCCAGCTCCCCCAACCCGTCACAGACAACCCCGCCGAAACGACAGTGAGCCGTCAGGGTGTGACACCGGGATTTGTGCCCTCGGGTCACACCAGACTAGTTGCCCACAGGTACTGGATCTGAGGCCTGTCTGAGAGATCCAGACCACGGCTACGGGTGACCGACACCCGCCGAGTGTGCCGAGTGCGCAGAGGAACGGGGTCGGGAGGCGACATCCAGCTGGGGGCCAACTAGGTGGCGAGTAGACCCACCCAGCATTCCGACGGAAGAGTCTGTTCGCTTGCATACTGAAGGCTTTCGGAGGCGGAGATCGGGCCGGATCTCGTCCGGAGAGGCCCGGGGGGATACGAGGGAGTGTTGGGGTCTCTCGTGAGGCTCGGGGAGAAGTGTGGTGTCTGACCCAGAAGAAGGTGTTACAGACGAATCGAGAGCTCTCGAGTGGAAGAATGACACTATTGCTAACGCGCGGGGTGCGCGGGGAGTGCACGTTGTTGAACCACGTTACTGGCCAGCGACGAGGATTGTGGGCCAAGAGACGTGTTACCGACAGAGTACCCTCCCTCGTCGGGTTTTCGAAGACAAATCGAGTTTTGGTTTGTGACCGGCCGAATTCGGGGTCTTTTTTCGACTATCAGAAAGTCCGCTCACGAGCTGATGAATCGCAGGTGGTACGGTACAGGGCGTGGATCGATTCTAACGTGTGGCTCGGAAGAATGTGGGAGAAGGCATGTCTGGCGCAACCATGTTTGGTAAGGGGTCAGATCAGAGGCGGGGCAGCGGGGGTGATCCGCCGATTCTAATCTACAAGGGACACCTTAGAGTCACCCGCAACAAACGACCGACAAATGCGAATCCTTTTTTGGGGCGGAAATGTCACGATCGATGCGCAGTGCTAGAAGTTCAGTCAAGAGGAAGAGTTCGGTGACGTTGTTGGCCGTAGTGCAATTGCTGTCTGATGCGCCGTTTATGGTCAGTTTCTCGGACATGGAGACCTTGTTAGCGGCTGGTCAGGCGAGTGCGAAAGTGAGCCTTCGGTTGGGGTCAGAGATTTTATGTCCGTACATGATGGAATCTTCCTTCCCTGCTGACACCTATACGGAGAGGAATAAGGGTCTGATTGTGAGCTGTAAAGAGGTGGAGGAGGTGTTGTCGGTGGTGGCTCGGGGTGTTCCTCGAAGAAAAGTAACTTGGTGGTGTCGGCGATTGAGCAAAGGTCAAGTCGTCGCAGGTGACTTCGGGATTAACAACAGCAGGGGCGAGAAGTTGGTGGCAATTGTACCTTTCAAGGCACAGCCCAAAAAGTCCGGCTGTCCGGAATCTGGTTACCGGGTATGCGGTTGCAAGCTTGTGTTTTACGCGGTGGGGGGCTTGCCCACAAAGGATAGTCGGCAGGAGGGAGAGCAGGAGTCGCAAAAAAGAGGGCGGAAACGGGGTTTGCCCTCGCCGTCTGGGATCGTTTCCCTTCTGGACCGGGAATTCACGCTCGACCACCGGATCAACGGTACAGGAGGGGACCTGCCCTGCTCGGGTCTTAGTGTTATTGCCCCAGTGCTGAATTACGCAATTCGCTGCATGAAGAGACCGCCAGATGTAAGACGTATGTTACGTCCCGGAATCGGTTGCATGCAATGGCCAGTACGTGATGCGCAAATATGGCCGCTAGAACTGCTCACACAGATCCCCAATGGTGAATTCGAGTCTGACAATGCAAGAACTAACGAAGCGCTTCTCATGAGTCACATACGGGCCACGAAAGGGTATCAATCCCTGTCCAGATGTCCCAAACTTCGCGACCACATCTCCCTCGCCGGCTGGGACCCGGAGTCGTATTCCACGGACGCCCTCAATATGCACCGTTTTGCTTCGGCTTGTCTCCGTTGGGTCGTGCCCAACTCGTCTCTACAAATCGCCATCATCAGAGCCCTGAACAGCAGCTGGGACTACCCTGAGAAGACACCCGGCCTGCTTGACCGCATCATTAACTCTAAATAATCCAGGTGAAGTACTCGAATCGAAAACCCAGGTTCGAATCTTATCCGTGTCACTGTGCCGACTTGGATGTCTTCGATGAAGATAGCGTGAATCTTAGTTTAGTGAAATTCGAGACTCGATGGACTCATGAGTCGCAAGCTGTACATGATGCAGACCGTGTGTGGAGGGCAAGCCGTGCATGATTGATGGCCGTGTATGATGACGCAAGAATGTGGGAGAACGCAGTTGGTGCCACTCCAGAGGCGGGCAGAGGGAGTGATGCCATTCCACGTGTTCATCCTCGCGGGTACAAATCCTTTTTTGGGGCGCAAATGTCACGGTCGATGCGGAGTGCTGGAAGTTCAGTTAAAAGGAAGAGTTCGGTGACCTTGTTGGCCGTAGTGCAATTGTTGTCTGATGCGCCGTTTATGGTCAGTTTCTCGGACATGGAGACCTTGTTAGCGGCTGGTCAGGCGAGTGCGAAAGTGAGGCTTCCTTTACGTTCTTCGATTTTATGTCCGTATATGGTGGAGTCTTCTTTCCCTACTGGAACCTATACGGAGAGGAATAAAGGCGTGATTGTTAACTGTGGAGAGATGGAAGAAATGTTGTCGGTGGTGGCTCGGGACGTTTCTCGAGCAAGAGTAACTTCGTGGTGCCACTGTCTCGATAAGGGGCACATCGTCGCTGATGACTTTGGAATAGAAAACAACCTTGGTGAAAAGTTGGTGGCAATTGTACCCTTTAAGATGGTGAAGTCTGGCTTTGGGGAGGAGTCTGGCTTTGGGGAGGAGTCTGGCTCCGGGAAAAAGTCTGGCTCCCGGGAGGAGTCTGGCTCCGGGAAAAAGTCTGCCTCCGGGGAGGAATCTGGCAGACGGAGGAGTCTGGGATGCCAGACTCGGTTGCAGGGCTGTAAGCTTGTGTTCTACTCGATGGGATCCTTGTGCACGCAAATGCATCGATTGAAAACCTGTCAAGTGGAATATGCGTGTCCGTCGCCGTCTGGGATCATTCCGCTTCTGGACTACGCGTTCTTGCTAGATAGCCGGCTCAACGGCACAGACCACCCACGTTGTTCCGGTCTTACTATCATTGCGCCAGTGCTCGATTATGCTATCAGTAAACTGAGACCCCTCCCGCATGAGGGTGTGCAGATATGGCCGTTAGAAATGCTCAATCTGTCGAAAACTCGGAAGAGCTTCGTCTTCGACCAAAAAAAGGCCGATAAGGAAATGAAAATGAACTTGCTCCGAACCACCAGCAAGCATCAGCAGCTGTCGATGTGTCCCAAACTACGAGACCACATCTCCATTGCCGGCTGGGATGCCGAGTCGCACTGCGGAGACGCACTAGACATGCACCGCTTTGCTTCTGCTTGTCTCCGCTGGGTTGCACCCAACTCGGAGCTGCAAAACGCCATCATTAATGCCCTGAACGCGAACTGGGACGACCCTGAAAATTCACGACTGCCCGAACTGCTGGTCAAGCACCTGTTTCTTTATCACTTTTCAGATAAGCAACGGACGCTCAGGACCCCGCGCCTGATCGCCAACGCGGACAAGCGGAACCTCTAATCAGCGTGCCGCGTGGCATTGGCCACAGTAATGCATAAACAGTCATGACATTTCTGCAATGGGTTGTCTCCCTTTTTTGTGCCACATCAAACTGTACCAAATGGACATGACTGTCTGCGGGCAAATCTTGCCGTTCAGGCAGTTCTGCCTGATCTTTGGTCGTGTGCAAGGGCTTTGACCGAGAGCTTTCATCAGGAGCTTTGACTGAGAACTTTGACCGAGGGCTTTGACCGGCGAGCAAATGAAAAGCGCGTGTGCACACACGTGTGCGTGAAAACATTTACATGGCGGATTGGCACTCGTTCCTGCAGAGGGCTTGCCGTGTATCCTTCCAAGCCAGTCAGTTCCATGCTGCCGACCGTCTGGGGGTGGCGCCTCACGACGAGTTCGTGCTGAATATGCCGTTGATGGAGGTGTTACGAGATCAGATGGAAGTTTCGCAGGCGAGGAAGGAAAGGATAATAGACGAGCTGAAAGACTGGAGTTTGAAGGGCAGCAAGCGAAAGTCGATTTGGGTGCCTTTGATCCAGTTGACATGTTTCGTGTATTTCCGCGATGCTGAGGGTGATCATCGATGCAGAAAAGCAAGGTTAGGATTATTCTCAGAACTTGGGAACATTATTCTCGGTGTTCTCGTTGGGGACATGTACGTGTGTGGAGCCATGAGTTGGTCTGCATTGGAGAGGTTTGAAATCCGAACGGAAGCCATAGATTCGACGGATGTGTGCGCTGAAGATTTGATAAACATTGCCTCATGTGCTGCTCCAGTCCCCTATTCTTATAACAAGATGTCTTGTATGCAGTGTTGTCCGTCTACCACCGCCGCCGCTGCCAATGCGTTCACTGCCAATGCGTTCCGTCCGAGTAGCCCGAATAATTATAGCGAGGTACCCTCACCTGCCTGCCGCAACCTTGGCGAACGGTGGAAACGACGGACTCGACATCTAAGGATGCTTCGCAGCTCAACCAGGCCCGCTAGTGGCTCCGGTCAAGGAGGCAGGTCTCCTTCACTCAGGGCGCGCTGGATGGCTTCGCTTAAGTCCACCCTGGCCGCAGAGCAACGTGATGGTTACGCCGCCAATTACCAATTCTGCAAATGGATTTCTGACTCTAATACACACCGCCAGGCTAGACTCATTTTCACCGACAACAAAGAGTGCCTGTTCACATTTCCTTCTGGACGTGAACTCGCCATCTTCTGTCAAATGGTGACCCTTGTGATGATCTTTCAACAATCAGAGGTCCTGAAAATCACTACCCATCACTAAGTAGTGAGTGAGTGGTCATCGTCCTGATTATCACTAAGTGGTCATCGTCCTGATTATCACTAAGTGGTCATCCTGATTATCACTAAGTGGTCATCCTGATTGTTCTTGGGCCATCCTGACTTTCCGTCCTGATTTCACTCCGGTGGTGAGGCACTCCAGTAATAAGACTGTCTGGTGCTGACTGAGTCAGGTCGTGTTGGTGGTTACTTGAAAGCGAGGATCAGATAGACGATGGTGAATAAGAGGAGGAGTGCGCCGCCAATGTAGAGGAACCATTTGGTGGTCCAGGTGATACTTGCAGCTATGTTTTGAAGGCTTTGTCCGAGTCCTTGCCAGTCGACGTAGTCTCTATTTTCGAGGACGGGATCTAGGTAGGGATTACGGTTAGGTTCTTCTCTGCCTTTTCCAACAGGGTTAGCAGTGGCGTCATTTTGTGAGACTACAGCGATCTCATACTCAAGTTGTCCCTGGACCACGTCAGGCTCATTAGGATGGTAGCACTTAGTCCATGTGCGGGGTATGGTGTACTCATCTTTGCGTCTCTGCGCGAGCGCAAAGTCGCGCTGGAGATCGATTGTGCAAGTCCCAAGCAGGTCTCCGACGCCGATCAGCGAGTGGTGGTGTATCGAGAATTGAACTGTAGAAAAGCGGGCGGGAATGAAGATGCTAAAAACCATCCGCCAATTGAAGGTAGCTGAACCGTCTCGTGAGTTGTAATGAGTGTCGGTCCACTGTGCCTCTAAGGAGTCATCGAGGTGTCGGAAGCTACAGGACACATTGAGACTTACACTACTCGTATTGCCCATCTGGCAATCCTTAAGCTGCCAAACAACTACTCGTAGTTGGTGTGGTTGTGGCTCGGATGAAGACAGGACTGCCACAGGCATCGACTGCGCCTCCGCCGCCGTCAGCATTTCGACCCAACAACTGAGCACACCCGTAACCGAGTGAAGACGTCCCGTGGAACCCAGCAAGCCTTGGCCTAAACCTTGGCCTAGACCTGCCGAAGCGCTCTCGTGGCGTCTCAGGACGCGCGCCTCTATCGGAACCTGATTCGCGGCGACCATATGTCGGTACTCCGGCAGCCACCAACGGTCCTGCAAATTTACCACGGTTCCGCCGACCTCCTCGTCCTGCAGCGTGCCCGTCTGCATCAGACGGATGCGCAATGCCCCCATGCTAGGTAGGTCCACGACGAAGCGGTAGCACTTGTTGAAAACTGGATTTAAGTTACCGCTACGCGCATTAGATCGATCAAACACCGAGGCCTCACTGCTAGCGTTGCCGGGAAAGTCCAGGGTCAAATAGAACTCTGTAGAAAGACCTACACTTGTCGACGCCTTTACATCCTGTACAGATAAGCAATAAACACGCACCTCGATGTTGTTGGCGTGCAAGTCCGTCCCCGCTTTACGTTTCTTGTGGAACTCGTTGAGGCGTTCACTACCGCGCCCGCCAGTGCTCCCCCGGCCGACGGCATTGGCACTGGGACGGCCGCCTCCGGCCGCAGATTCTTGGTCGGCGGCGGTGTGCTGCGTGATAAGCACGTTGAACTTAATCTTGCCCGTCGCCACCGGGAACACGCCTGGGGAAGGCTGCACGAGACTGACTGTTTGGTATGGTAACTGGCCCATGTCCATGAAATCCTCCAGTGGACCGCTGATGCGCTCCTTGCGCTCGTCGTCGGTTAGGTCTGTTTCTTCTTTGGCGCGCATGTTGAACATGAGCGACTTGACATTGTAGCTACGCACCAACGCCTGGCCATCTATGCCCTTGGGCACATAAAAGTCCGCCTCCTCGTCCATGATCTTGCCTGGCGGATCTATATGTACCCGCTCGGCAGTCTCAGGTGCGACGAAGAGCATGCTATCGCACACACGTGCGTTGGCGGGTCGTGCGTGCGATCGGAGCTCGTCGTCCGCGAGCGCATTGTCGTCCTCGCCGGATTTATGCCCCCTTGCGTTATGCAATAGGCCACCCAAGTCTCGATCAAGACCCAAACTGCGACCAAGTCCCTGACCGTCTCGAGCTACGTCGTCGTAGAAAACGGGGGCGAACAGCTCTTGGGCTATTTCCCGTTCCACCGGTGTGTACCATGGGATGTACTGGCTCAGCGGCAGGATACCGAGAAGAGCAGGCTCATTGTATTGGTTATCATTGTAAACATATATTTCCAGGTAGGCAAAGTGGAAAGATCTCTTCGGCAGATGTAGGTCCACTTGAAAGTTCTGATTAAATTCGTAACACAATCCCGCACTCGCCGTCCCCCCAGAAGTACCTTGGACCGTGTTCAAAGGCGCACTGGAGAACGCCGACCATAGGTGATTGTCCGACTCTTTCACGTCTCGGCCATACGCTACTTTCACCTTCGGCAAAAATAACGGAGTAGATGAGACGATACCGAACACGCAAAGCAGAACCGAACATTCATATGTAGATGGTCTCACGTCATCGTAGTATGGGTACTGGTCTTGTTCCTCTATATTCAGAATTTCAAAAGCGCACAAAATCCGACCTGCTGGCTCTCCCTCAAGAGATAACGATAACCACACCGGGGCTTCCGCCCAAGCCTTTGGAACTTTAGATATGCTAAAGGTGGTCGATCCAACCAACTCATCGGAATAACCCGAACCCAAAATGCCCGTCGCTTGCAGGTTGAGCGGTAGCGCACTGTGCGACGTACGCACACTTGCCTTGTTGTAGACGGATATTGAGATGTCATTGGCCAAGGTTATATCATCAGGTAACTTGACCACGTTCTCATAAGATTGATAAAACTGCGGATTGCATGAATGAATAATCTCACGGGTAATCCACGAGTCACTACCCAACTCAATCTTCACATAAGGTGACGGCAGTTGACCGGAAGATGTGCATTTCAAGTTAGCTAACTCGTACAAGAAACAGCGGAAAATATACTTCCGTGCATTATATGCCTTGTCAATGTAGACCGGAGCCGCTGACGGAACCGCTGATCGAACCGGTCCTGTACCACTGGGGATGGATCCAGCTACCGAACTAGGAGGAAGCCCGCTAGGTATCTCGGCGGCCTTGGTATCTGCTAAGACAAAACGTGCCAGTATCTTAAAGGCGCTGGTCTCTGTCCCCAGAGTTTTAAGAGGAATCCAGACAGGCTTAGAGCCATAACCCGTTATCTGCTGCAGAGTAAGATATGTGTAAGCAATTCTCTGCAACTCTGTAGCCCCTCCACTACCGCCACCTCCAAATAAGTTTGCAGCGCTGTCAAGCAACCCCGCTCCTGCCGCAGCCCCGGGCGCCCCAAGGAGACCGCCCAGCAGAGGTGTAGGCATGATAGCTCCAGCCGCGTTGCTGACAAATTCTTCCAACAAGTTGCTCGGAGTAGACGAATGCAGATAAATGAACGCCAACCAGGCATCCTTCATGTCCGTTACCATCAGGTGAAGAGGATCTAAATGCCCTTCACCTGCCTCCGACCGGAATCGATAGCCCTCTTCTGATGTGTGGCTTACAAGACCAGAAAAGGACTTAATAGGACCGACTGCAAGCTCCACCTTCAAGGGCCCAACGTTACCCACCGTGGAAGCAATCTCAAAGATTTGTCCATGCAACTCATAAGAATGTGTCTCAGGTAAAGGCGCCATGCCACAGGACGATGTCAATACCTTAGAAGGCTTATGAACATTGCGCACTGCTATTTGGATAAGCAGCCGCCCAACATAACTGTTCGGACTCACCAGCTGAGGCGGGGTCTCGTCGTAATTCGAACAGACGGAATCCTGGGTCATAGTCACTGCCTGAAAAGCGTCGGTAGCCATCGTCGTCATATTCATCCACTGGCTCTCCAACTCAGATGTCGGCTGGTTCCAGTAGTAGTCTATCCACATCATTTTATGGTTTAAAGAACCACTCAAAATGGTCTCCAGCGAAATTAAATGGTAGCCAAAGAGCACTGGTGCCTTCGAACCATTATACAAGCCTATTCTGACATATCCATCAAGCGCGGGCAACTGCGCCGGAACAGAGAGTTGGGTGTTCCAATCCGGATTACTATTGAGCGGTATAACACGTGTGTGCGCGCGGTTTATGCCATGAAGTACTTCGATAAACGGCTCACTAATATTCTGTCCCAGTAGCCGGGTAGTAGCTATGTCTTGTCCTTTGTAAATATTGATAAGAAGATTATAGTTCTGCGACGACTGTATTGATGCGGATGATGAGCTGATACCATCCTGATTTGCCAATCGAACATTGTCTCGATCTGATTTTACACTAACAGAGATGCATATTTTCCCTACGTCCATGGTCGGGTCTTCTGGATTTAGGAGAGACTGCCAGAATTGAATAGTACTCCGACCGGTTCGCTCGTAAATCGTTCGAGGACATATCGAACATTTTCCAATCACTTCGGAACTCAAAGTAAATTTGTGATACGACGTAATCTCTACTAAATGACAGCCCAAATCATGTATCGTCGCCTTCAAGTGGAAGCTAGAATGCTGATCATAAGCCGTTGACGCTGCAGCTTGACGGACCGGTGTTTGGGTCTCTTGAGTGCCCAACCGAATAGAGTGCCACTGATTAGGTAGAGTACTGGTTTGTCCGACGCACTTCAAATCCTTAGTCTCATGTAAGGTCACTGCTATAGACCACTCAACTAGCTCTCTGCGTTCAATAAACGGGTCCACAGCCATGGTCTCCATCAAGCCGCAACAGATCCCGTTTAGTCTGTAAAACACACTTGCAAGACATACCTGCAAAGCATACCTATTGTCTGTTTATGGGGACAGCAGAAAATAACCTCTACAGTCACTCCATTGAACTTGACTATTCTCAAACTATATATAATACCGCTTGGGTCAGATCATTTCGAGAACTGGAACGAAAAAATGAGCGCGAAGAGATCATCGACCATCAAATCCCTCTGACCAGCATTCTACAGGCCATCATCCCACAGGCCAGCATTCTACAGGCCAGCGTTGTAGAGACCAGCGTTCTCTCAGGACCGAATTTTCTTCGGAGTGGGCGCAATTTTAAGATACATATTCTGCAAATGTTCTTCCAAATTCGACAATTCCTGAGCCGCTGGTAGGAGGTTGTAACGCGGTTGGCTAGCACTGTCTGCTGGGGCGCTCTGGCCAAAGGCAGCTGCTGTGTTGGTAGGGCTGGGAGTTATATGATTTTCAATTTTGATATAGAGGTCGGGATCCGAGCTGGATTGGTTGGTGTCTAGGATGCCAGGCGCAAATAATGTGTCTGGGGTCATGACTGGTAAGGGGACTTCCAACAAGTCTTCCAGTGATTCCTTGTAGTTGGGGTCATCATACCAGATACAGCAGCCTCCGTCGGAAACTAGATTGGTTTTGGTACATCCTACTCCCTTATTCCTACAATTTGCATGATACCAAACCTTTTCTTTTTCAGTGCATGCCAAAGTAATAGCAAGACCCAAAATCTGGGCTCTACCTACACGGCCAGCCCGATGGAACCACTGATCAATGTCGTCCGGAATGTTCATCATGATCATGAAAGGGAGAGCGGGAATGTCAATGCCTCGGGCTGCCACATCCGTACAAATTAAGAAGCGAACATCACCCTCTTTGAAATGGGCAAGATTCTGTTCTCGCTCTCGCTGGTCTCTCATACCCGCCAGTACTACGCAAGAATACGGGTTCTCTTTGCCTCCTTCGCGTTTTCCTCTAAACCTCTCCCCGTTCGCCGCTCCTTTTGCGGCGCCCAGTGAATTAAGATACGTCTCCATGTTAGTGCAGTCCACGTTCGTACGACAGAAAATTAGGCACGACGGCATCTTCAAGGTATCCGCAATTGCCACCGCAATTCGAGGCTTCAAGGACTTGTTTATTTGGCTCTTCTTCCCCTCCGGAGATCCACTAAACCTCGCCGCTTCATTGGCGTGAACTCCGTCAGTGGGCGGCTCTCGATCCAAAAGGGTTGTTCCGTCCTTCAATTTCACAGACTTCAATAACAGTTCGTACCGCTCCGGATGGTTAGCATCAATGACATATAAACATGCTCGCACACTGTCCGGTACGTGAGGACGTCCTTTCAGGTCCACCCAAACTGCGTCATGGGTCAAGTTCTCGATCATGCCCCGTACCTTCTTGTCGTGCAATGTTGCCGATACAAACAGTGTCTGAACCCTCCTCCCAACGCTAGCCATAGCGCGCTGCTGAATCTTGCTAACAAATTCCCGGTCGTCGTTCTTAAGCAACTCATCGCCCTCATCCAAGATCAGAAATCGCAACTTATTCAAACACAAATCTCCTTTCAGGCTCAGGTGGGTTATTGCCCGTAAAGTTCCAACAACCACGTCCACTCCTTTTCGCAGTTTGTCCACTATCTCATGGTCATTGCCGCGTCCGCCAGTACAGAGCAATGCTCGAATGTCGGGTGATGAAAGATACTTGGAGTATTGAAGAATACAGGCATACGTCTGCTGCGCCAAGTCTCGGGTTGGCTCTAAAATTACACATATAGGACTTCTCTCGTCGTCTGGTGGTCCGGATGCATTTCCAGCAATTCCTAGGTCTTCTGATCGTACACTATTAATAGGCGCATAGCCCTCAAACGTATACAGAAGGTCCTCTCCGGAAATTTTGACATGCGCTCCCTTGCCGCACACGTGTGCTTTAACTGCGCGATCCTTTACTATGCCAAAAGCAACGCCTTGGCGTTCCCCATTGATGGCCCACTCTACTGTATTGCCAGTTTTATCTATCAATACAGATATTGTGTCCCCTTGGCGGAACGGCCGCCCGTAGGTATCAAAAGTTCTATTATAGCTTTTCTTTCCTGTGCTGCCAAAGCCCCAGGAATGGCTGTCGCAGCCCAAATCGAGCGTCGCTCCGGCGGTGCTTATTCCTATTCGCGTCAGGCCCTCGGTCAACAAAGTGGCCTCGAAACAGTACTTTCCGCTTGCGATGGGAGGGTTGCACCTGATTCCTTGCCACCTGGCATCATTGTCGCATCTAATCTCGCCTCCCTCCTGAGTGAATAGGACTTGAGGGTCCTTATCGTTAATATCGGGTTGTAAGCGAGTCGACACTGTAGCTGCCGGTACCTCTCCCATATCTGAAGCACATCCCTTGACAAGTAGCTCATGAACTATTTGACAACAAGGCATACCAAAAGCACCCGTTTTACCACTACCAGTTTCAGCTGCCGCGCATACATCTCGGCCCGTCAATATATTAGGGATCACTTCTTGCTGAATGGCTGTAGGCAAAAGCCACCCTTCCTCTTCCACTGCGCGAATTATCTCGGGACATATACCCAGTTCCTCAAACGCCGACATTTCCTCACAAAATTTCCCATCTCCCCCCCCCCCTCCAAGCCACTCTCCCCTTCTCCCTTTTTAAAAACCGTTTGGCAGATTCCCCCCTTGACAGATTCCCTCCCTAATGACTCCCTTTCTGGTAACAAGATACTTAATGCTCTGACTCTAATCTGTCTGGTGACTTCTGGTAACAAAATTCGGAATCGAATCTTGCAGCTGTCTTATTTGGGGAGCCGTACCAAGTCTTATCGCACCAAGCCTTACCGTGCCTATCAAAAATCTGTACACTAGGTGAATGTTCATTCGTTGATTCTGTAAAATTCTTGGTGCACCTCTATCACAAATTATCATGACCGCATACTACACTTCTGTGGTGAATTATCTGACTGATACTACTACTGTATATTGACTATCTTCATGAGATTGGTATGTCCGGATACATCTTCGAGAATGCCGTGAACACATACGACGGAGTCTCCAGGTTTGGCATATTTTCTGTCCTTTGCATGGGCAACAGCCTTTCTGATGATAGAGTCTGTACCTTGGAAGGAGTCTACCTTGATGGGAATGACTCCTCTGACAAAGGAAAGCTGAGCGATAGAAATGTCTGAGGCGGATACAGCTAGTATAATTTGGGGTGGTTTGTACTTGGCAAGAAGCCTGGCGGTGAGGCCGGTTTCTGTTAGTGCGATGATACAAGAGGCGTTCACGTCTTCGGCAGATTCCACAGCAGAGCAGCAAACCGCTTCAGGCACACTGAGAGAGCCGGTTAGAGTAACAGAACTGTGTATGGCTTTGTAGAGAGATGGGTAGTCCAAGCAGGACTCCGCTTCTAGACATGTGCGTGATAGCATTTGGACTGCATTCACTGGGAAGGCCCCATTTGCTGACTCTCCTGAGAGCATAACACAATCACACCCGTCCAACACCGCATTAGCAACATCAGACACCTCCGCCCGTGTCGGACGGGGTGCATTTATCATGGACTCTAGCATCTGTGTAGCTACAATCACAGGCTTCCCCACCAAATTGCACTTAGAAATAATCATCTTCTGTGCTAGAAAAACCTTCTCCAGGGGAATCTCCATGCCCATATCACCGCGAGCTATCATTACACCATCAGCCTCAGCGAGTATCTCATCAAAATGAATCAGACCTTCCTGGTTCTCTATCTTGGGTAATATCTTAAAATGTCTCCCAGCGTCTCCGAGAATTTTGCGAATATCTCGAATGTCCTGTGCACACTGAACAAATGATGCAGCAATGAAATGCATCCTGTTAGGAATACCGAAGGCTAGGAAATCGTTGATCTCTCTCTCCCCGCAAACAGGTAGATCTACCTTGGCGCCAGGTAGATTCATATTTTTCCGTTCTCCAATCTTGGCATTGTTCATCACCTCGGTTATAACGTGGTCATCTTGTACATCCATAACCTTTACAGACAAAGACCCATCTGCAATCAAAATTTGACTTCCCGGCTTCACAGTCTGAGGTAGCTTGGGGTATGTACAAGCAATACAATTCTCATCACCTAAAAAATTGTAGTCCGTTACGATCTTCAACTGCTGACCCTTCTTCAACTCAATAGCCTTCACACCCTCCTTAAACATACCAGTACGGATCTCCGGACCCTTAGTATCCAACAGCAAACCCAACTTCTTCTCTGGACGTTGCTTCATAGCCTCTCGAACGCGCTTCAAACATTCCCCGTGGGTCTCGTGATCCCCATGCGAAAAATTCAATCGACATACATCCATCCCCGCATCAATCATCTTCACTAACGTTTCCACGTCCCAACAGGCCGGCCCCATCGTACATATAATCTTCGTCCTACGAAGACTTCGTTCCAACTCCGATCTACTCCTAAAGATATCATCCAAAGCTATACGTTGGGCTTTGTTCATAAACTGAGAATTCTGCACACTCGTGTTCATGTTAAAAATCAAAATATTACAAACGTTCAACCACAAGGAGACATATCCAATGCTGAGCAAGTGTGCAACACTGAACAAACATACTATCCGGCAGCATAGCTATCCATGCCTCCCTTCATCAGCACCCTGCCATCGTATCTGTCATCGCCATCGTATCTGTCATCGCCATCGCGTCTGTGATGACTTGCGACCGTCAGTATTCATGGCAGCCATTTAAGTGTGATTCGGTCGGCACCCGGGGTGGGGCAGCATATATTGAGGAGATTTTGGGGGGATTTCGGGGCAATGGAGAACACCGAAGTACCCGACCCCATGAGGCCGGTGGTGGAGTCGGTGGTGGAGTCGGTGGCTGTTAAAGGCGTAGAAACCGAAGAGTCGGCACCTTCTACCGCAGTTCCGATGGAAGCTCACGCCGGGAGAGGAGTGGTTAATTCGGTCTCTAAGTGTTGTGATGCTTGTCAAGGTTTTGACAAGAAGTGTTTCAATATGATGGTCCCGAGCAACGTTGCTTGTTGTGTGGTGTGTGAGGCGCGTAACTACGGCCGTGCGAATATTTTACACACCGGTTTCTACGACCCCACGGCCACACTGCGTGTGGGAGTATGTGTGCCGCCCTGGTTGCGAACAGAGCTGAGTGAAGAGCTGCTCCGGGCGCTTAGACAGCGCATCCAGTGCGCGGTGCTGGACGTATTACGGTCGGAAAGGAATATCTCAACGACTGACTTTTCAGGCGAGTCCAGTGTCCGGTCAGCATACTGTTTGGTCAAGAATCCTCTGTACAAGAATCCTGGTCACATCGTCCAAGAGATCAACACAGCGGGCGACGCAAACACCCTTGGTAACAAGACTCACGACGGAACAGTCGACAATATCCCGGGCGGATTCTCAGGGGGGGATCCTGAAGCGGCAGTGTACGTGTTGGATTTAGTGTACACAAGTCCGTTTTGTGACGTGGTGAAAAAACGGAAGGGTCGTAAGCGATATATGAAGGAGCCGCCGTTGAATTGGTCTAGTCGTCCTTTGAAGCTGACAGTGGCGTTCCAGGCTTTGAACCATCCCATCGTATACCAAGGTCGTTACAATAAGCTAGCTAGAGATGTGGCGCAAACTAAATGGATCAATAATGAGTATACTTCTATTGAAGAATTGTTGGGAGCAAAGGCGAACCAAGTCCACCGTTGCTCAGAATTTAACCTCATTGGATCAGGGAGAGAAGATGTCGATGTAAAAATGCTTGGACAAGGTAGACCTTTTTTGTTAGTGCTCAAGAACTCGAAAATTCTACCATCCTGCCGCAAGATTAAAGAGGATCCGACGGAGGCGACGATTAGCCAGGAGGAGGAGGTTATCCCCTTGATGGCTGAGTCGTACCGTTTGCGAGATGGAGACGTTTTGATACATGATTTGCGCTTGATTTCTGAAGGTTTCAAACAAGTCTCACAAACTACGAAAGCATTCCAGGAGACAATCGCAAAGAAGCTCAAGATGTACTCCGCTCAGATTACGACGAACAAAGCTGTGGACGTAAATTCATTCAATGATCAATTCGACAAGATTTTGAATGTTGACACAATACCATGTGACCCATCATGTTCCAGAGAGTGTGTTCTAATTTCCAAGAACGCGGACTCCTTATACAATATCCAGTCCATGCCATCTGTACCGGCGTTGGAGGTTGAACAGCGGACGCCTTTAAGAGTTGCTCATCGTCGGGCGGACCTGATTCGGAAACGGAACATTTACAGCATGCGGATAACGTTGAACAGTTCACCGGTAATTCACGATGACTTTTCCCGTAACGTAACGAATTCCTCTACAACGATTTCTCCTTCTTGCAAGTATACATTGGAGATCTTAGGTAGCGCCGGACTTTATATCAAAGAGTTCGTGCACAGCGATTTAGGAAGAACTAAACCTTCTCTGGCCGCATTGTTCAGAGAGACTGATGTCACATGCGACATAACACAATTAGATGTACTCAACCTGCTGGCTCTTGACAATAAAGTTACCCTCGAAGAAGACTCTTAACTACCTCCTTCAATTTTTTGCAACAATTTCTTGCAACAACACTCCCTAGACACACTTCTTTTCAAACATATAATTACTACCCCCGAACCTAATGATACCGACCTAATGACCGAACAAAACAGCTCTTATCATCACACCAACGACGCGTCCTCTTGGTGTGGTGGTGGGGTGGTGGACGAACGGACGGAATCATCTGTGACGGAATCATCTGTGACGGAATCATCAAGGACGGAATCATCAAGGTGCAGGTGTGGATGGAATAATCAAGGTGGATGGCAGGGGATATGTTTAGAGGGTGACGACAAGTTTCTTGGCTGAAAGGCCGCCTTTCGCGTAGAGAGAAACGGCGTTCTGAATTTCATCCAGACCGTGCCCAACGATGGACGGTTTGGGAGCCGCTAGGAAGGTGCCTTTCTTGAGTGCTTCCGGTAAGAAATCGTTACAGACTGCCTTGCCGACTTGGTTATCCTTGATAGTAGATGCCCAGACATGTTTGCAAGGTATGTCCGGGTATTGGGAAGGGTCTCCGCGTGTGAGTGCCACAAACTTGACGCCGTTCAGCTGCCGGACTACGTCCATGCATACTGGTGTAGCAGTATCTCCTCCAATGCACTCCATGGTCCCGGCAAAGGTTTTGTTCTTGAGTATTTTTACGAGATCCTCCACTATGGTCGGACTCTTGTAGTCTAAGACCTGGGCAGCTCCAAGATTCTTGACATACTCGAAATTGTGTGGCGACGCGGTGCTGATTACTTCATAACCCGCGGCAACTGCGAGCTGGACTGCGTTACTACCTACTGAAGACGAGCCCCCCCAGATAAGTACAGTTTCGTTCTTGGATCGCTGCGCAGGAACAGTGGGGTACTGCAACTTCAAGAAATCGTCCTGGAATAATCCTGCTGCCGCCGTTGCGAAGCCCAAAGGAAGAACTGAAGCTTCTTCAAAACTGAGCTCATCTGGCAACCCTGTAACAAGATTCTCGGGTACCACGGTGAATAATTGAAAGGCGTCATGCTTATTCTCCCTCGTCATCATACCAATGGCCTGACCCAGAACCCTATCTCCCTTCTTGTACAATGTAACACCCGGACCCACTTCAACCACCTCCCCTGCTAAGTCGTGTCCTAGAATTGTCGGGTACTTGAAGGAGAAGAAATCTAACGTTTGAACAGCAATATCCACAGGGTTCACTGCCACCGCCCGGTTCCTAACCAACACCTCTCCCTCACCCGGCGTCCACATAGGGGCCTCCTTCACCTCGAACCGAGCCGCCTTCGCCTCCATCTGCCATGCCGCCCAGTTCCCAGTGTCTTGAACATTCATAGCCAACAATAGGTTACACACTTTTTTGCTCCCGGCTGGAAACAACCCTCTACGGGCGACTGCGCGTTCCTGCTTAAAAGGGAGAGCATATTTTAGCGCGTCAATTAATCGAGGTGTACAGATGTTTACTTTGAGACTTCTTGCTTTGATTGGTGGTATCTTTGGTGAAGAGATCAGCCAGCGTGGTGGTGAGACTGGACTGGGTCTTCCTCAGGTTTTGCCTGACTTGAAACCCGTGGATGATGCGCAAAGATGGGCTGATAGAACGAAGACGAGTACTTTGACAAAGGACGCCAAGCCAAGAGTTGTTTACGGAGAAAGGTACTTCCAGACCCGGCAGCCAGAGGTGTGTAACTTCCCCATGGAGATTGTAATCTTGCAAGACCTTACTGATTCTTTCTCTGACAACATTGTGCAGATGAAGAATGTGCAGCTCCACCAGATGATTGATGGGCTCGCACAGAGTCACCCTGGCAGCAAATTCAGTATGGTCAGCTTTCAAGACAAGGCCATCTACCCTCTGGGAAATCGGGACGACGCTTGCTGGACGTTTTATAGCGACTTCTCCACCGACACCCAGCCGGTATACGACGCGTATGCTCAGGCAGTCTCTTATGGTGGCGCGGACGCCCCCGAAAACCACTTTGGTGCAATTCTCGCAGCCATGGAATCCAGCAACATCAGCTGGTCCCCTCTGGGTTCCGAGTACACTCGACTTATTGTGGTCGTCACTGATGCTGCGCCGCACCATGCTGACGATGGTCTCAACCCCGATCCCGCGACCCTCAAGCCCTGGCAAGGGGAGTACTCCGATGCCCAGGCAGCTGACCTTTGTCTCAAGACCTATTACCCTTCCGCCCAGCAAATGTACGACCAAATCGTCGCCCGTCAAACCTATATCGCGGCACTCGTGTTTGACGCCGACTGGGAGAAAGGCTGGGCCGCAACTGGTTGGAAGACCTTCAACAGGTTCCTCGCCCAACCCGAAGGCATGGTCGAACCCGATGCTGAGGACTCCTCTGGCTTCTGGACACAGCTGTCGAAGATCATAGACGTGATGGAGGCAGTTGAATGCTCCACTGACACCACCACTCCTGCTCCTGCTTCTACGACCACTGCCCCACCTCCGGCTCCTACGACCACTACCCCACCTCCAGCTCCTACGACCACTACCCCACCTCCAGCTCCTACGACCACTACCCCACCTCCGGTTCCTACCACCACCCCTGCTGAGTGCCCCCCGGCTATAGAGGTGACCGATGGAGATTGCATTCCCACGCCGGAAAACTGTTACTGCCAGCCCGACGTGCTGATCCAGTTGATGGAGAAGCCGGACAGATTCAACTTGGTCGGTGACGACCAGACCATCGTCAATTTTTAGATCAGAATATGTACAGAGTTTTGTTATAGTCACTTTATCTGTTCTGAAACGACTTGGTCGGAGCCTGAAAGAATCCCGTCAGCTGGTGCATGCAGACTGACTGAATGGGGTGCCAAGGCTCAGGACCTAGAGGGTCAATGTTACGTGTGTGTGCACACACTTTTGTCATGAGTTGCATAGCACGCATTACAGCACCATATCTTCAACACACATTCACTACCTCCCAACATACATCCACTATCTCTCAACATACATTCACTATCTCTCAACTCACATTCACTATCTCTCAACTTACATTCACTATCTCTCAACTTACATTCATTGACACTTCGAATAACCCCCTACGATACCTTTTACTGGGACCAATATAAATCGTGGGGGCATAACTAGCTCTTATGGTGTGTGTTCGCGGTGTGTTTGTATCGCACACACAATACCTTAAACCCCGCGGCTCAACATTAAAATAACATCCGGTTTAATGCGCAGCAACAAAACCAAACATCTCAGTGTTGATGTACTGCCGGCGGGTTTGTCTCTGTTACGGGCGTTGCTCCCAGATAAGGAACCAATAGAGTGCGAGAATCAGCAAAAGAGTCAGAATGGTCGTGGCTTTACTCTGCTTGGTCCTGCGGACTGGAGTTCATCGGAGGACAAGTTATGGGATTCTGTTGCTCCGCTTCAGGAGCTGTACGGCTCCTTTTGGTATTGGGCGAATGATATTCTTCTCAATGATTGGGATCATATGATCCCCTACCTAGTTAAACAAGAGTGGGAGGGGCAAGGTGGTTGTCGAACAGTTGCTACCCTTGCCCGAATTGCTGCTAAGATCGGACCAGGTCAAATTCCTACAATGTCCTATTATGAATGTTCCTCTGAAGACCATACGGAAAGAATAGCGTTCACAGAAGAAGTGTTCGAAATAGTGTTCAGACGACATTATCAAATCTGGTCTGACCATCTTGGATTTGACCAATTTGCAAGAGAGTTTAAAGAGGCTTTATTCCTCAGCATGCGAGACCTGTTCATTGACCGTCAAATGGACGAAAGTGCTATGGCAGAGACCAGTCATGGACTAAAAATTTTATCGTGGCAGGAATTAAGATGCCGTCTTCTTTGCCGTCTTTGTGAACATATACGAACTTGGAGTCAATGCAGCAGTCATATGGACGGTCACAGGGACAGTCGCACCGACCGTCACAGGATTCCGGGGGGGTTCACTAATTGGTTCCGAGCCATACGAGCTTCACGACCTTACGGCTTAGAGATTGTCGGAAAGCGATTAACGTGCATGAAATACGGTGACCTCATATCAATATTGCCAATGCACGACGAAAGGCGTTGGGTCGGTAAAGTGTGGGCGAATGGAGTGACGCATCTCCCGTGCTACTCTGTACGGTCCGGTGTGGTCAGATGTGCACTTGGGTTCGCGTGCGTTCGAGTCCAGGGATGCCCCCAAGCATCATGAAATGATTATGGAATATTTTGAAGCGCAAGGTAATAAGCTTAAACCTTGTAGTATGGAAGTTGATGAGATTGTGGATGAGATAGCTACGGTAGGACTCATACCAGATTCCGACAAACTCCTGGTGACCCAGATGGTTATTGACTACTTGCTGGAGTATTGGACCCCCCCTTCTAGTACGACCTTAGGTACGGTTTGTAGGGAGATTCGGCCTGCTCCGAATGACGAATTCCGTCGAGTGAAGGACGCAAAAGGCAAATTGCGGCGGCACATAAGTGATCTCGCCGCTGCAGCAAGGTATGAGGTGCTGTCGTCAGGTGTTGTTCCGGAAGATATAAGTACGTTGGGGGTCCCTTTTGTCATCTCAAGAAAACCTCAAGCGCCGTCGCTTCCTCTAGGCCCATTGATGTGGGCTTATGACATCTTAAGGTACGACTTGCTCCATGTGCTACCTGCCGGGTACATCAGGTCTATGAGGCGCATTCCCTCAGTGGTAGAACTGGCGCGGTATGCGGCATCCAAGTTACCCAAACCTGGTCATCAAACAAACCCGCTGTATTGCTACCCACATGAGTTGTACAACAACATTACAGAGGTCACAGATTTTCGTTCGTGGGTAGACGACACGATTGCATGTCGGCTCCAGTCACGTGAAACGGAGACACGTCTGCTCTGCTTACCAACGCAACACGACATCCGGAATACCATCAAAATGAAGTGGGCGGAACACCTTTTGCGCTCGTGTTGGGATAAGGCCGGACAGAGTAAGGACGGGGTGTCCAAACCCGTGTTCCTTGCGATGGTTTTTTCCCACGTGTGCGAGGTTATGCGATCAGAGTAAGATCATTCCGAGCAGCCCGGCCTGGCATTCCTAATCTTCTACTACTAGTTTCTCAGCCGTCACGCAGGGTGGTCGGGAGGTGAAGCCCAAGATTTCGGAAACCGCAGCTGGCTGTGAAGGTCTCCGCTAGTAAGCACCATATCGACCCGGCCGAGTACGTCCCCAACCACCCACCCTCAAAGCACCCTCCTCAATCTGGTGATTCTTAAATAGCCCCCCTTCTTGTAGCAGCCCACGAGCTTCATCCTGCACGCATTTCCCCGCTTGCAATTTTCGCCCACCATCATTGGTCGCTGGTGAGGTGCTCTGGTCCAGCGATTCAAATGTCCTTGATAATGTGAGACCGAAAATTGGATCGGTAAGATCAACATCTGCAGAGACGAGACGAATGTGCTGGCTCGGCTCAGAATATCAACGTCATAGGGTTTGTTACCGAATGGCTGTTTTTGAATTAGTCAAGGCTCGGTGCTTGGTTGATATGAGTCTTGGGTCTCGAGGTGTGTGCTCGTGTGTGTCAAGCGTGTGGCCAGTTCTGATTGAGGCTGTGGCTAATTGAGGGTGTGATTTATTCTCAATAAAATTGACGGGCGCCGTAATGGACGGCGTGCTGCAACCGTTAACTTTTCCGGCGTCCTGCTGTGTTTGTGGGGAAGGAGTTGTATACAGTTTGGTGAATGGGCAGATAGAACTGGCGCTTAATTCGAGCGGTTGTAAAAACGCTTTAGCGACCCTGATAACGACCTATGAGGCTGTTCAAGGTATCTTTCCTTCCAGACCTGCCCCAGAGGTCGTCTTCCCTCAGCCAGCCATCTCTTTCCCTTTGCCCGTCCTGTACCCACACAGTCGTCTTCTCACTAGCAGTCGTCTTCCCACTAGCAGTCGTCTTCTCACTAGCAGTCGTCTTCCCACTAGCAGTCGTCTTCCCACTAGCAGTCGTCTTCCCACTAGCACGTGATGTGGTTGTTTCAGGTATTTCCTCGTGGCCGTATTCTGAGAAAGATGGAACGGTGCAGTCCAAGGTAATAATGCCGTATAATCTGTTGATAGGTAATCTGAGCAAGTTGCCGACAAGTCTGGACTTAGTGGCATTGAATTACTTTGAGAGCCATATGTTGGATGTACCAGGCTTGGCGTATGAGATTTGGTTGTCACCGATACCCTGCAGCAATGAATTACTAAGTTGTTGCTGGCGTTGTGATGTAGTGCCGAAAAAGTCTCACAACGTTCTGAGCGAGGAAGGGACATATTTTAGCAGCGTCAGATTTATTCTTGGTTGGAATGGAATAGCTACGAATTTCCTTGAAAATGCCTGTCCATCAAATATTTATTGTAGCATTCTAGTTCCTTTATGGAAGGCACCTTTAATACAGTATACACGTGCTAACTTGTTGCAGAAGTTAACCTCGGAGCACATTCTGGACGTGATAAAAGCAGCCGCGTTCAATGGCTACCGTTTGATCTTCATTGCTGACAAACCTTTGGAGACGTTCTTGATGTTCGCGGACGTCCTTCATCAAGCTCTGCAACTCCTAAGGAACACGAACGTCCAGCGAGATAAAATCACACACATGGTCGGTAATGCACACACGGTAGGTAACGCCAGCCCCATGGGCGGTAATGCCAACCCCATGGGCGGTAATGCCAACCCCATGGGCGGTAATGCCAACCCCATGGGCGGTAATGCCAACCCCATGGGCGGTAATGCCAGCCCCAAACTTCTACTAGCAGGTCTGCCTGTTATTCGGAGGATCCTAGCCGTTATGGATACGTCCTTGGTGCTGTATGATAAGGGCGGGCTCGGCAACTTGGCGGACGCAATTCAGCCCCAGACGCCACACTGCTTTCTCCGATCAGGCTGTTTTGAGATTGAAACCTGCATGAGCAGCCTCATGCACAAAATGACCAACACGCACGTGCCCCTCCTGTTTCTTCTGACCGAAGCATCCCGGGTTCGAAGCATCATGGCGTCCATCCCAAAACCGGGAACGGACGTCTCTGGCTCCGCGGATCCGTCGATTGCGGAGACCACTTCAATGGAGACCACTTCAATGGAGACCACTTCAATGGATACCGCTTCAATGGATACCACTTCGATGCAGCCAAACTCACAAAAGCCGAAACTAAAGAAGTGGCCACTGCCGCTCGTCCAGGTTTCCGACATCACTACCTTCTCTGACAGCCAGCTGACGGAGTTGTTCACGGAGTGTGCGGACTTTAAAACCATAATCGTTGATTTCCAGGAGGCCGGCCGAATGGGCGGTCGGCGAGAGTACCCTGCATTCAGCGAGATTGCCGTGCACGAAGTCGTATACGAGCGGGGGTTCCCTGAAAACCTACCACCGCACATTAGCTTGCAAATGCTGCGGAACGAGCCCACCTCCTTTGGTGAACGGCACTTCGATGATGCCGTCTACAATGCCGCCTTACATGTCCCCATGGACGACCATGTTCTACACGTCTCGTCCTCCCTGGACCACTTTGAACCCGTTCGAGACCAAGAACTAAAGGAATTTATTCAGTCAGCCTTAGCCACCCCCGATGACCCAACAATCAGCCCTGCAACTAGCATTGCAGTTGCCAAGTCCGAAAAGGGTTTGAGGCCCAGCCTGAAAATGTCCTTGTTCAACTTCTTCGACACCACCAACTTCTTGGCCAACAGGACCTCAGACAGCGCTGCAGATTAAATCGCTGCTTGCGTCCCCGCAACCATAAGGCTAAACGTTTGCGTAGCTGCGTTGGCCGTGGGCGTGTCTAATGTTGACTTGTGGACACACACACCATGTGGACACACACACCACCACATCTTCACTGTGTGAACATTCGGTCTTGGGAAACTACCTTCAGACCTACTTAGCAGGTTCTATCTAACTTTTATACGGCGGACTGCTGGCGTTTCACTAAAATTCGGCTAACTATTTTCCTACTATTCCGGCGCTGCTCGAATGAGAGGAGACGCCAACTTGGTGTAGGTGACAATACCGTCGGTAACGGTGACGACGGGTCCTGGAGCGCTCACCAAAGTAGAGCTCTTCTTGGAAGGAAGACTGCACTTGCGTGCGTGGTCTGTTCGGTGAGGGTGGCTGTTAGTTTAGGCTGGCCCAGTTACTGAGCCGTCAGGGTGTGCGAACGGCACCCGTCGGTCGGGACCCGTCGGTAGAATTGTTTTTGCATGGCGTGAACCCCTACACCCTGGTACGCCGTTCAGTTTTCCGTTTGGTTTTCGGGTCGTTCGATCTTGAAGTAGCTTGCGGTCTTGGAGTAGCTTCCAAGAAGACCTGCTGTCTCAGTTAATTGCTGTTGGTGCTGTTGATGAGGTTCTGTATTTTTGTAATGGTTACCTTTTACGGGTGCTTCAGTGTGTTGGCGATTGTGTTTGGTGCGTCGAAGGGCTTGGCATCGGAGGTTACAGTAGATCAGCGCGGTGGGGAGCGTGGTGTTCCATTGAAGAGTGTGTTGCCTGTACTAGGTCCGGTCAACGAGACGGTGCGTTGGGACGAACGGGTATCAGGGCCAGTGGCAGGTGCGAACTCGTTGGTGAAGATCGCTCCAAAACCACAGGTTACTTACAGTTCGAAGTACTATGAGGGGCGGCAATCGGAAGTCTGTAACTTCCCGTTGGACATTGTTATCCTGCAGGACTTAACCGATTCGTTTTCGGACAACATCGAGGAGATGAAGAATGTCCAGCTGCACCAGATGATTGACGGACTTAGCAGCACACACCCCGGCAGTCGGTTCGCTCTCGTCGGCTTCCAAGACAAAGCTATCTTCCCTCTGGGCAACCGGGACGACGCTTGCTGGACCTTCTCTGCCGATCTCAGTACTGATCTGGAACCCATTTATGACAGCTACGCCGACGCCGTCTCGTATGGCGGAGCGGACGCCCCCGAAAACCACTTTGGCGCAATTCTCGCAGCCATGGAGTCCAGCTACATCAGCTGGTCCCCTCTGGGCTCCGAGTACACCAGACTTATTGTGGTCGTCACTGACGCTGCGCCCCACCATGCTGACGATGGTCTCAACCCCGACCCCGCGGCACTCAAACCCTGGCAAGGCGAGTACTCCGACGACCAGGCGCCGGACCTTTGCCTCAAAACCTACTACCCCTCGGCACAACAAATGTACGACCAAATCCTGGCCAGACAGACCTACATCGCCGCTCTCGTCTTTGACGGCGACTGGGAAAATGGCTGGGCCGCCGACGGCTGGAAAACCTTCAACCGGTTCCTTGGCCAACCCGAAGGCATGGTCGAACCCGATGCTGAGGACTCATCTGGCTTCTGGACACAACTGTCCAAGATTATAGACGTAATCCAGGCGATTGAATGCCCCCCTGAGACCACCACTCCGGCGCCTACCACTACCCCGGTTCCGTCGCCTACCACTACCCCGGCTCCGGCGCCTACCACTACCCCGGTTCCGGCGCCTACCACTACCCCGGTTCCGGCGCCTACCACTACCCCGGCTTCCGCGCCTACCACTACCCCGGCTCCGGCGCCTACCACTACCCCGGCTCCGGCGCCTACCACTACCCCGGCTCCGGCGCCTACCACTACCCCGGCTCCTGAGTGTACTCCGGTGGTAATCGCTGACGTGGACCCGGATTGCGTACCTAGTCCTGATAACTGTTACTGCAGACCGGATGTGATCATTAGCATTTTGGAGAGACCGGACTCTTTGCTGGTTGAGGCTAACGGCGACGTTATCCACTCCTTTTAGTTAGTTAGAAACTGTACCCATTCCACATCGTTTTTAAAACAGAGCATTTGTGCAGGAATATTGACTTTGTAACTAGGGTATGAATGGCAAAAGAAAACTTCTTGGACATGCTTAAGAACAGAACGGACATTGCCGCATACACCGAGGTCGGTCACCAATTCTGTCACGGTACCTGGATACGCCCCATGGATATACCCTCCACACTGTTAACATGCTTGTGTTTAGAGGCTGCAAGAAAAGCGAGATGACCTACAGGAGAAACTGATTGAAATTTTGGCGCCTCTAAGATCAGAGTTGGAGGATCCTGCATCGCTAGTTCGGCTAAAGGAATTGGTTGCGGTTGCTGAGAGCGTCGCGGAGCCCGAAGAAGGGGCGCCTTCTGGAGGGGCGTCTGAGATTGACTGTACAGACATTGTGGAGCTGCACCGCCAGATTGATCAGGTTCGTTTGACATTGACGTTAAAGCGCGGGGTTGCGATGGTCAAGGAGAAGTTGGTACATTTGTCGTCAATCGAAGACGAATATGAGCAAGTACAAGTGCTTGGGGACACCGTCGGCATCCACAAAGCTTTACTTGAGTACTCAGATTCGGCTAAGGTGCCTTTGATCCGTGAACTTCTACCTACAATTCAAATTCAAATCACCACAGAAAGAATTGCGGAAAACATCGAGATAAAACTAAGATCAGCTTACCGGATAGAAGTAGGGGAGGGCCCGGAGTCATATCTATCGCTCTATACCTCACCCAATTTCGAACGTCTATGCTGGGCACATATTGCTATGCAAGGAATTATGCCTGCGCCTCTGCACACACGTGTGCGCCGGCCAAAAACGCGCGCATCGAACCCTTTGAATCAGCAAAAGAAGGCCCAGCAAGACAGATCTGAACAGCAACAGGGGGGTGAACACCAACAGGGGGGTGAACACCAACAGAGGGGTGAGCAGCAAGGCGGGGTTGCGGAACAAAAGGACGAGGAACAAAAGCTGGACATGAGTTCCTTTACGGACTTCGCTTTGTCATTGAGGTTGACACTGTTTGAAAGGTTTGTTTCGGTTATCCTGAGTCAGAGGTGTCCTATTAAGTCGTTATATGAAGAGAACTTGGCACTCGGAATCCAAGTCTTAACTGTGAGCTTCATGAGGGGCGAGTACGGGGTCATTAAAGGAGAAGAGTTGATCCAGATACTTAGCCAGTTGACTGACCCGCTTCCCACTTGTGTGGTGAGTGAATGGGAGACTCATCTTGATGACGAACTGAAACATGCATTTATCAACGTGTGGGCGCCCGTCTATTTGGTTGAAGTGGAATCTATGAATTGTTGTGCGAACGGCCTGAAAGATGTTCTGCTACGTTGGGGAATCGTATTTGGAGGGACCCTGGTACAGCATGTTAAAGCTTACCTAACCGAGAAGCATCTGTTGTCTGTTACACGTTGTGACATGTCGTCACTCGTGATACCGATGACAACCAACGAATCTGAATGGCAACGTACGACGCCACAGTAACCAGGGATCACCGTGCTTCTGTTTACACAACGTTCCTCCCTGCATCTCTGTTTTATACACACTGTTTCTGCCCGAAAGAGCACATGAGAAGCACTGCAATCCGATCCCAACCTTAGAGTGTGCGGATGCAACCTATTTGCAACCAAATGATGATATCTTGCGTCGCTTTTTGAAGCTGACTGGTGTTCAGCTCACGACGTCTGAAGTAGAAGATTGCATGATCACTAACGGAGCTTTAACCTTGGCTATTGCAACCTACAGTTTATTTGCGGACATGATAAACGTCAAGGAGTCAGCTCCCTATTCCTATCGCGGTATCCCCCTATCGCCCCTATCGCCCCTATCGCAGTTTCCCCCTATCCATCCGGTATCAATATATCCCACCACTAGCCACTATTTCAGGTTATCGGATTCGTACTTCGACATGATTGACTCCCCTGTGCGGAGCTTCGTGGGTTACCGCTCTCTTGTGGATTGTGGTAACACGTTGGGTGACCTATATTTCCTTTTGATCGTATTGTTACGACAGCGATATTATTTGCACACGAAGAGAGAAAGAATTACGCCTCTAATTGGAAGCTGCTTCAAGCGTTTCTATGAAATCACCAAAGAGGCTCAGGAATCCAAGATCCCTCCCTCGCGCATCAGCGTCTCACTCATGCTTAACGCTATGATCTCCAATGAAGGACGATGCGAACTCGAAATAACCGCCGGGGAACGTCTTAAGACCATTTACTCCATTAAGGATGAACTCAGCGCGCTTCCGGAGTCCATCGCGCACAAGATACATGAACATATTACCCGGAAATCAAAAGAAGACGTCCATAACACTGTACTGCCCCCCC
>NW_011645780.1:77304-98404 GCF_000223845.1 Gregarina niphandrodes | reverse complement strand
ACGCCACACGACGCCCCGTCCCGACCCCCCCCCCCCCCCCTCCCCCCCCCGGGGCCTTTCATTCTGAGCCCCCCAGCCAGCGCCTGCGCCTTGTTCCCCAAGCCGTGTCAGGCGGCCCTTTGGTTCTAGGTGTTTGGTTCGAGTCCCTTGCTAGAGCAGGCCGTACCAGTCCCGGAGCTGCGAGTCGTCTCGCGGGTCCTTCTCTTCCCCGTCTTCCCGGCCAGACTGTGACGACCACGATGACCCGCCCGCCCGACGCCGTCGCCGCTGGAAGAATCCTTTTATGCGATGACGGCGACTGGATCCGGTCGGCGACTCCTCCTCATTCTAAAAGCACTCGTTATTGTCACACATTCCTAGATAGAATCGCGAGATCCACTCGGTGGCCCTGGGATAGAATCTCTAGCTGGAGGCCCTGAGGTAGAACCTTGAGGTGGGAAACGAGGTAGGACACTATGCTGGCTTACGCATTGTAATTCATTAAACCTGCTTATGTGCCTTATCAAGGCCTCATCGTCCGGCTCCGGTGTCATGTACTCAACGGTGCTGGATGGGAGCGATATACAGTTCCTCAGGCGAGGAAGTCTCAGCCAAACTTCCGCGAAGAAACGCGCTTCCTTGTTCGGGAGTTCAGACCAGCTGAACGGGGTTGTCTGAACAGGCGAATGCGTCCAAAATCGTGTGCACACGTGTGTGCACATATGGACACATGTGTGCACACACGTGCGATAGACATGTGTGCAAGCGTACGTTTAGGGGTTCGGGTGTGAGGCAGGGCGCCGGAACATAGGATTTGCTTCCGGTGACACCCTCCGTGTTCTTGCAGCGGGCGGCTCTGACTGGTTGCCCGAGGTTGTGAATTTTGGCGAGCAGTCTGCCATCACTTTGGGCGGGGTTGCGGTCGAAGTTCATCCAGCGAGCCAGCCGTTGCAGCACTTCATCGGTGACTTCGTGGCCGCCGGAGAACGTGAAGAATTCTACGTTGCAGAACCCTTTGTTGGAAAGCCGGTGCCGCAGCAGCTTTCCTAGAGTAAGAGGGATGACATTGTCTTTGGTTCCGTGGGATACAAATACAGGTGTTTCCAGTCCCGGCGTTCCAGAAGTAGAGAAGGATCCTGTTCGTGCCCTGGGCGAGGGAGCGCCGCCGATATTGCTACCGGTGAGGGTAGTGGGGGTACTCGTGAAAGTGTTGGTTCTGGGAGTGCTGACGAGCGTAGTACTAGTGGTGTTTTGCCAAAGTCTTTCGTCGTTGCAGGTGGACGAGGGTGGGTGAGTACGTCTGGAGTTATGACGTGTTGTTCGTGCGGCCGACCCCCCGGATAGGAGTATGGCTCCGGCGAGGTCGGGTCTGTGAATGAGGACCTCGCTGGCGAGTGTGGCTCCCTGGCTGAAGCCGGCTACGTATATTTGGCGGATCGACAAGCCGTACAGGAGGGCGGTCGAATCGATGACTGCGGCGATATCTGCCAGTACGCCGGCGAGGTCCATGGGTGTGAAAAGCTTGGTCTTGACGACGTCCACGAGTTGCCGGAATGTGCCCTTGGTTCTTAGACTAGACAGCTCCCACCAACAGTACAGGTTGCCATCCATCATCCCTGAATCTGGCAGTCGCCGGTTCGAAACGGACGGGGCGCGGCTGTAAATGCACTCTTCTTCGTTTACGCCGCCCACGCAAATGGGCCCCCGGGGTATGATCCACACGTCTGCGTTGGCCGTTTCGCCCTGGTCCATGTTCAGACCGTAGTACCGCTCGATCAAAGGAATCGCATGGAACGGCGAGTTAGCAAAACCATGTAAATAAATTATAGCGCGTTCTGGGCGCAAACAATTGTGCGCTATCAAGCAAGGAATTCCACCAAAATTCTGCTCATGTCTGTGGATCAAACGACCCATCGATCGCCGCCCTATCGTCTCTCTGTACAGTTGCAATACTAATTTATCTCCAAGCTTAGATATCTCCGCATCAGATCTCTCAAACAATACCAATGAACTGAGGAACGAACGCGCCTCCACCACCGACACCAGGGGGCTGACCTGCATCTTTTTTAAGAGGAAAAAGAGGAATGGCAAAAAGATCGAAACCTCATGCATAAACTCGTCAACTTCTCCCCAGCAGCCCCTTCGCCATGCCCAGCCGTCGGTATCTCACCAACATGAGATCCACATAGCCTACCCAACTTCCGCAACCACGTCTACATCAACAATTGTTTTTGTAAGTGTTTGTACAGGCGTGTAGTAAAGCGTGTTCGCACACATGTGTGGTAAAGCATGCGGAAATCTGTGCTGGCTCGTATGACCTAGCGAGGCTTACGACTTTAAGTTCCTCTAATGGTACGACATCACTTCGCTTTTTCGCTTCCTCCCCGACATATAATTGGTCCCGCTTTTTGGTCCAGCCGCCGGCAGTGGTTGAATCTAGAGTAGTTAGAGAAATATTAGATGGAGCCTTGTGAACAATTTCGTTGATAGAAAACACGGGCAACTCATCAGGAAGGGTAAGCTTGGAATTCTGGCCACTAGCAAGATAGGCTTTATGTAATAGCATGTAGTTCGTGTCGGAGTTTGGTCGAACCGAAGTGCTCTCATTCATGATCCTTTCCAAAGCATACGAGGCGAATTTGGTCCTCGACATGGAAGGATCCAGCATCAGAGCAACAGCGGAGAAATCCTTATATGGAGAATTGCTATTCTTCACCTTTATCGTAACCTCCTCAAAGCAGGAACTGAAATTCTTATCTCGCAAATATATGCCAACCAGGGCAGGTGTATAGATCAGCAAACTGGCAAATGTCTCCCTAATACAATTCAACAAAGCTTTCCTCAACGACATATAATCTGTCGGAGTGGACAAACAGATCTCAACCATTAATAAACACGAAATGACCGACTATAAAGAGTATATGTTTGCCAAACGTGTGTGCCAAACGTGTTTGCCAAACGTGTTTGCCAAACATGTGTGAACGTTTACGTCTATGGTCCGCAAGTAGTTGAGTCGGTCGGTACAAGAGAGTGGGTACAGGTTGTCGCGATCTAGTTCAGTGACTTGAGGGTGTTTCATGTTGAGTTTACGAATGAATCGTTTGGACACTCGTACGAAGAGGTCCGCATCGATTGACCGTTTGTTGGCGACATCGGAGGAGCCCACTTGGTTCATAATGTGGCTAGTGGGTATGGCACAATCGTAGAGACACTCGACAATACAGGAGGCTGTTCGTGGAGACACCAGACCAAGCAAATGGGAGCCCATTATAGCATTCAGTTTCTCGACCAATACTTGGCTCCCAGGAAGCTCATCCCAGTGATGGTGACATCCCATGCAGGATAGTACGGAACCAAACATCTCGCAAAGCAAACCTGGAGAAGCCTGATGCAATACTTTCCGATCCTTACTTACCTCAAACGTTAACTACAGAACGAAGACACAATTTCTTAGTGGACTTAGTGGACCATGGACTCTCCCCACCCCCTCCCCGGCTCCCTGGGGGCTTCGGCCCCCTCGGCTCCCTGGGGGCTTCGGCCCCCTCTACCGCTGTGTGTCTGGTTACATCTGCGACGCATTGGGCGGTTTTGATGAAGCTGGGCATGGCCATTTTGTCTATTTGGAAGACATTACGTAGAGCGTTATAGCAGCCGCAGATAAGGTCCATACTGAAGGGCAACATCCATTCTGAGCGTCCTTCTGTGTCTTTGGAATTTTGCGCGTGTATGGTAAGGAGGACTTGTGCTGCTTCGCTTATTTGACTCATGTCTTGTTGCAGGAGGCGTTTGCATTCTAGGACGATGTAGCTGTTGTCAACGTTGCTCTGGGCGTATTCTAGGAGGCGGACGCCATTCCAGTAGGCGAGTTCGGATTCTACCCCCACCTGTTTACCTTCTCGTTCTCGTTGTAGTTCGTAATACCAGTCTAGCAGTTTGATCTGAGTATGATGTTGTTTGAGTAGCCAGGTCTTTTGTTCGATCTCGGCTTTGGCGGCCTGGATGCTTTGATCCAGGCCAATTTCGGCCACGACTGCGTCTAATTCCTGGAGCGCATTTTTTTCTCCGCGTGTCGCACTTGGTGCATCATCCTGGCTGCCCACACGTTCGCCCTCAACCCCGTTCTCCGCCCCGCGACTAAGATAGACTGCGGCGTCCACGTTCTTTTCCTCGAAGCAGTTCTCATCGCCACCGACCCCGCCTCTGGGAAAGACGCTGAGGAGTTCTTGGTGTGCGCGTGTATAGCGCGAAACAAACTTGCGGCAACCCGGAATCTGTTCCTCTAATTTGTTCAAGGCGGTTGAGGCAGCGCGCCGCGTGAGTGACAGGAGGATGAGGACCATACAGTGCGCTGCCAGCTCAGTTACCGTGTTCTGTTGTTCGCTCAGCGCGTTTTGCGCAAATTCCGTCAACTCGCCAAAAAGATTCGAACAAGCGTGCCAGCCCTCTTGCTCAATAATGAAACGTGTTAACTCTAACACCTCTGGATGCCTCTTGTACTTAACCATGGTCAACGCGTATAGTCGACATACATCTCGCGCCACAAACGTCAACGCATAAAATACGTCCTTTAGTGTCGCATACACTTCGTCCTCGTCCGCGCTAGATGGCGCCGCCCGCAAAGGTAGGAGCTCCAGGAAGGCGTCCAGTAACTTCTCCGTCAACCCAAAGTCTAAAGTGCCCTCGAGCAAAATAGACGTAGTCAACTCGAAACCGTTTTCTTGCAGGAATCGTACGTCCACTCGCGCAGCAATTAAACGGGCCATGGACTCCTGCAGAATTCGGGCTGCGGTAGCCCGCACTAGACATGACGGATCTGTGACACGCCACAACAGCCATTGACATAATAGGTCAAATATTCCCCCGTGCTCGTCAAAAATACGCACAAAGTTATCCGTTGCCCCCAGCCGGTCTTCAACACATGTACACTTAGATCCAAATTCCACAGCGAAGCTCCAAAACTCTAATGCGTGAGTCGTTTGGAAATCGGCCGAACTTAGTTCAGGGAACATAGAGTACCATAAGTTGTCCGTCACGTGCGGTTTCCACTCATTCGCGAACTTTCGGATGTCCTCAATACTCGTCCAAGACGTCGGACTCCAGCGTCCGTTTCGAGCACTCAGACGCTTCGACATCGACTCGTTTTCTAGGCAGGGTAATAATGCCAACTCCGCCGCCGAACCGTCATTAAGCTTCTGCAATATCGCATCCTGCACCGCACTTAGACACCCTACTGACTCCACCGCCGTCAGCAAACACTCCCACTCTCCCGCAGACAGGTCGAACTCCGCAATTATGTTGCAACACACCTTCACCAACGGCTGCGATCGCTCGTTTGCTGCGTCCGAACATAACAATTCCAGGAACGGGAGAGCGTGGTCACCTTCCATCGGGAGGTATTTGTCCAGCCCCTGGTGTCGTAGACATTCGGCCATCAGCGAATACAAAATCTCTTTCTTGTCTGCCGTCAGACGTGTGACCAGCGGCTTCTGAGTACATCCGAAAATACCATAGTAGGAAAAATTCAAAACGCCGATCCTACTTAACCAAATTTCGCAACCCTGCACCGCAGTATGCGCCACCTGTGGTATCTTGTCATTGATCCGAGGCAACAACAACGGTACCAACACCTTCGCACTGTCCAATAACACCTGACTGTATGACAAACACAACGGGAACTCCGCCACCAACTCCATTAAAGCCGCCAACACATGTCGTTGCGCATCGTGCTTCAGCGCCTTACTCAAAGCTGTAGCCACCTCCAAATGTTTTCCACTCGGTGCGTACTCGTGGTCCTGAATCAACTCCTTCAACTTAGCCAACGCTGTCCGCCGCAAACGCCATTCTCCCGACACCAAGTCGTTCAACACTTGCCGCGAAACCTCCAACACCTCCGGGCCACCCCCAGGCACAACACTGCCAGGAAGGACACCGCTAGGACCACCGCCAGGACCCGTAGTAATTGGCTGAGGACTCACTTCATACAAAGAACGCCGAGCCATTCCGGAAGGAACGCCACTCGCAATCCCCGACATACTACCATGATGCTCCAATACTTGCCCATGCTGACCCCCTCCTTGACCATGCTGACCACCCCCCTGAAGGTTGACTGCTTGAGGACCACCGGTAGAGTAACCCCCGGTCGAATAAGGGCCGGTTGGATAACTTGCCGTCACTCCTTTTATGCATCGGCTTGGGTGCACGCTGCTCAAGGTGGCATCGATCTCTCTCGGAATCGTACTCAGCCGCAAATCCATTGCATTAAACCGTTTCATCATTATCGACTGCAACATGTTGCTGTTCGGTCGCGACTTGATGTCTGCTAGAATTTCCTTCAGCCAAGCTATCGCCAACCCCGGCTGGAATGAGGCGATTTCAAACGATGTCAAGATCTCATACAGTATGCTCCAGTGCTCCCTGGAGTCTTTATAATGCTGCTTGAAGTTTTTCAAAACAAACATCGGACCCAGCAGACCAGCTAATTCCAGAATGAAGTTCCGTAAATCCTTGTCCACCCTGGGCAGGCAATCTTGGCTATGGTTCAAATAGTACTTCAATAAAGACCCAACAAACTGCGGGCTTAGAATTCCATTGCTGACGCACCGAGACGAATCCAAAACGATATCAGATCGAGCCGCTTGCAGCGCCCCAACTTCAGCCAAAACAACATTCATATTTTGCAACTCCTTCCTCAAGACCGACTCATTAGCACTGCCAATATTTGGACCACCCAGTTGTAACATAACAGAGACCATTGAAACTTGTGCACACACGTGTTTGCAAAATATAGCGCTCTAAAAGAAACGAGATTCACTACGAGATTCACGACTTAGGAGGCGATACCAACTAGGATGCGACAGCGCAGCGGGGCAGTGAGAACGGCAGCAAGAACAGGGAAAAGATTACATTGACAAAATGATCCTTAATTAACTCGTATCCGGTAAGTCTCGTCTTCCAGCTGGCGGATGTTACATCGTCCATGACATCCTGAACATCAATGAATTCTGTGGCTTCCAGCAGCTCCTTGAAGGCGACCAGGTTCTCCCCCGAGAGATTTGGGCCGGTGACAGCGGGATGGCCGGGTTGGTTAGCACCCCCTCCAGTATTCCCTGGCGTTGCAGCCGCGTGCGTTGCAGCCCCTGGTTTCTCATGGTCGTAGGAACTGGTTTTGAAGGACGCCCCTTTAGCCGCGGTCGCTGATGGTTTTTTGACCAGAGGCGACTGGGTGAAGCTGCCGGAGCTAGGGTAGGCGCCAGCAGTTGAGAGGCCGGCGGTGTGATGGCCTGGACTTCTGCGACCCGGACTAGCCAGGTTTTTTCCCGCCCTGGCGAGTACTTCCTTGAGCGTGGTCTTTTTCTTGGGGTCTTTCACTTGGTCGATGGCTAGGCTTACGATTCTTTCGTTGAAATCTGAACATTGGATGACGACCATTCCTGCTGCAGAGCGTATGTCTACTTGCTGATCTGCAATGCATTCAACTGCAGCGCCCACAATCCGTTTGAGGCATTTGGACATTATTTCATGAGATGTGTTTGGAATAACGTGTCCGAGCCATTCTAACAGCAGCAGACGCTGCTGGGGGTTTTTGCCGGAATCAATGACAGTGGCAACGTCATCGGTTAGGAGGTCGAGGCTGCAGCAGTGTGAACAGACCGTGGTCAAGCACTCCAAAATGGCGGTCTGCAGCGGTTTACTTTTATCACGAAGTCGGACCACGAGATGTTTGACGACGGCGCGACTGAGTTCGACTCCCAGGTGTTCCTTCAAGCCTGTCGCGACTGCGGCGGCTGCGCGAACGGCGACGGTTTGTACGGCAATATTGGTCTCATGATCGACGATGTAGACGAGCAGGTTGACTACGGCGCGCAAGTTGGCGGGCACCAGAGAATCGGTCTTGATGCGCTTATTTGTTTCGAGTGGCTTGACAAAGTTATCCAAATACTCTTTGCGCAGGCTCCAGGAGGATAGTTCTTTGTACTTTTTCTCGAAGGTCTCGCTGCTGAAGTGGCTGCCCAGCAAGTCCACGGCGGGCAAGTAGTTCTCCAAGTCGCTGGGCCCGTCCTCTTCTGGGGCACGGTCTACGGCGGCGGTTTGACCGGCATTATTGGGGGGAGGCGGCGCGAAGAGTTTGCGTTGCGGTTTGAGCGGTGGTTGGTCCTTGTATTGGGCACAGCGGGACTCGACCTCCGTCAGAATCGGTTTCTGCTTGATCAGGGAGGCGAAGAGATCGCCGTTCTGAGTAATGCGGAAGAGGAGTACACAAAGTTGATAAAGTGTTTCGCGGAGTGTCCGGTCAGTATTTGCGATAAAGGCGGCGCACAAACACAGCAGCTTGTCCACATACACCATGCGCAGTCCGTACAGCGTGATGATCTTGTCAATTACAACGAAGACCGATGTGGTTGACTTGATCGCGACGCCCTTGAACGACCTGGTTGAAACCTGCACCTCGCCCGACTTCGTCTCCGTGTAAGCCTTAACTCCGTCCAGCAACGGCCCCGTCAAGTCAGCAGGCGCGACAGAGCCACCGAGTAGCCACAAAATGTCCCCAACGTTGTCCGTGAATGCGCTCCGGTTCTTAGGCTGATTCAATAAACCCTTCAGGATCAGCGGTACCGCCGTCTCCTGCCACCAAGTCAGCAGCAAGCTCACAAACCGCTCTCGTGCTATGGGCTCTCCCGTCTGGCTATTGAGGCGCTGGTGACTGGCCGGGTCGACTTGGGGTTGATTCTCTGGTGAGTCAACGCTGCCTCCCAAGAGCCTGCACAGGTATCCCACTGTTTCGACGCACTCTTTCTGCACAGGTACGCTTTTGTCTTTCAGAGAGTCGAGCACGTCCACCGCCTCTTCCTCAGAGGGGTGCTGTTCCCGTACGTATTTGAGCCCGTGCACCTTGGCCTCCCAACGCGAGTCAGTGAGTAGCTCCTTGACCGACATGCCGCGGAACTCTTCTTCCGGCTTCTTCTTCATAGGACTCCCAGGCGGCTGCAGCATCTCCTCGTTGCCCCTCTCGCCTGCACTTTCTCCCGGAAAGCCGGCCCCCGAAAATCCGGGTCCGGGACCAGGGAAGGCGGCAGTTCCTGGACCAGGGAAGGTGCCGGTTCCAGGGAAAGCGGTTGTTCCCGGGTCGGGGGTAGACCGGGCCGGCGGTCCGGAAGTGGACGCCTTGAAGGGAACAGGCGTCACAAGGCCTCCAGCCGGAGTTCTTTCTCGATTATTGGGAAATGGTTTGGCCGGAGGCGCACAGCCTGGTGGTACGGCATACTCGTCCGGAAACGGTTCGGTCAAGGGAGCTGGGTCGGGACCGCTTCCCAAATCCGGGGGGGTAGGATGACCTGTGCTCCGAGGATTAACAACCCGACCTCCACCGCAACCAGGCGGGATAGAGTACTCGTCCGCTTCATCTATGTTTACACCTCCAGGATCGGATACACCCGGACCGGATACACCCCTACCGGGTGGGTGCTGACGGAATGGGCCCCGACTAAATTGCTTCTGACCAGGTGGGCCGGAGGTCCTTGGATCTTGGGGGACGCTGCATCCTGGAGGGATGGAGTACTCGTCCGCGTGATTCAGGCCTTTGCTCCGCTCCCAAGACCTTTCGGGAAGAGAGTCTCTGGGTGCTGAGACGGGTACTGCATTTGGGACCGTCGCGAGCCCAAAGGCGGGGCCCCGATCACTTCCTAGCCCTGACTTCATTTTGGAGTTCATTTTGGATCTGTCTAGCCCGCCTGCCGTGGACGTAGGGTCTGCTGTGGCCGTTGAGTCTGCCGTGGACGTAGGACCTGCTGTGGCCGTTGGGTCTGCCGTGGACGTAGGACCTGCCGTGGACGTAGGACCTGCCGTGGACGTAGGGCCTGATTCCGGTCTCGTCTTGGAGTTGTTGAGGCCAGCCGTATTCTCGGGTTCTTCGCCTTCGTCGTCGTGGTCTTCGCGGGCGAGTGCATTGCTATTAGCAAATCCATTTCTGTTGGTAAATCCGTCTCTTCCTGGCTGGTTAGAAAGCTTGGGTTCGCATCCAGGTGGGATTGCGTACTGGTCGGGATATTCATGGGTTGATGAATTCATTGAAAAACAAGGGCTATGTGGAGGCGGAAATTATCCTGCCAACCGTCTAACTGCTTGTATGCTAGCATGAGGAAGCACTGGCCGCCTTCGGTGCCGCGGGCGAGCGCGAGTCCGGAGCCCAAGGTGGCGTTGGCGAACATGTCGTTGGTCACGCTCACGAGAGTGGGTGTCCCTCCGGACAAGACGGGACTTCGGACGCCCGCCGCGTCAAATGTATCTAGGGCAAGTTTGAACTGACAAGGCACCGTGTCAAAGTGCAGAGAGACCTTTAAATAGCCTTCCTTCATAATCTCATACGTCAACCACCACTTCCGCCCCAAGCTATCTGTCACCACTGGAGACCGCCCCACAAGGTTCGATGCCACTGCTCCCGCCGTCCCCACACTATTCGACTCGCTCAACAACTGACCAATACGGTGGATCTCGCGGAAGGTCCATGCCCACCCAAATTCGTCCTGCAAAATCGTCTCCCGCTCCATTTTCAAAAATTAATTCGGAACGATCAAACAACCATCAAACCAACGCCGATCAAACCACCACAACCTAACGGGGCCGCATAACCGAAAAGACACCACAGCAGAGGGACCCTTAACAACGCGCGCACTCCGACCTGAACAACGCGCGATCATAAATTCTCTATGCTCCAATTTTCTGCGCTTCAATTCTCTACATCATCTCAATGACACTATCAGTAGATCCGACCGGAACTCAGCTTCTGACACGTTGACAGAAACCACAGGCGTCGTGGAATAATATCCAATCGAAAGTGCTACGATTGACTCCACTAGGGAACCCACCAAAGTGAGGGAAGTCGACGACCCCAAAGATCGGCACGTGGACAGTCTTTCTTGGCAGGGCCATTTTGGTTGGATAATCTTGTCGGGAGCCACGATTGGGTTGTAAGGCAAACGAGTCATAACTTACATAACTGAAAGTGTGTGTGGCAGCTATGGAGGCAATGGAATGTCGATCTTGATAAGTTGATGTCGATCTTGATAAGTTGATGTCGATCTTGATAAGTTGATGTCGATATGTCGACCTACCAATAGCAGGGATCTACCAATACTAGGGACATACCAATAGTAGGGGGCACATTTCAGCAGGAGGGAGGAGGGGGTATTTCTCGTGCGCTATCTTGTTATTTAGACATGATCTCCGCACAGAGCCAATCAAGACCTTCGTTTATTCCTACGCCGGTGACTGCGCTTGTGTTGAATATGCTCCACGACCGATTGCGTATCTTGCTCAGCTCAAGTTCCTCCGCCAATTGAGCCGCAGACAATGCCCCCGGGGCGTCTTGTTTATTTGCGAAGATCACGAATACAGCATTCTCTAAGCCTTCCTCTTCGTCGAGAGTCTGTAGCTCTTCCTTGGCCACGTCCATTCGAGCAGTATCAGTTGAGTCAACCACGAAAATTACAGCTGATGTCGCCAAAAAGTAACAACGCCAATACTGTCGTATAGACATCTGCCCTCCTAGATCCCACACCTGAAATAAATACGGTCAGGAACATGCATAAACGCGTGTTTATTTGTTGACACACACGTGTGCACGGTCGATTTCTGCTCCATCCATCCATTCATTACTTACCTGAAACTTAATGTTTTGATACTCGATGCTTTCAGCGTTAAATGCCAGTGTTGATACAGTCTCAACATTTTCGTCCAGTTGCAATCGGTAGAGTATAGTAGTCTTCCCTGCATTGTCTAACCCTAGGATTAGAATTTTGGCTTGCCGCTGTCCGAAGTACGCCGACAGGGAGGACAATGCTTTCGACACGAAAGATCCCATCACCCCAGTATTAATAAATTCCGCCACAGCTCGGTCAAAGATCTCCAAGCACGCAGAGCTATCGGAACGATGGACAATGGGACAATGGGAGTTAAGCAACTATGTACATGAGGGTGATAAGAACAGAGTAAACAAGAGAGCAGTAGTTATAGACAAATACATAACCGGTAATTTCAATGGCTACGAGGGACCATTAGGAGGTTACATTGAGATTACCAAACTGGAGTCAATGTCACCACTGGATATCTGGCCACAATATACTTCTGTCCTTAATCATGCTAATCTAGACCGATCCAATACTACCACTACTGCCGCATCTGACGACCAAGGGGTTGCGTCTGATGACCGTTCGTCTAACGACCAAGGTGTATCTGCCCGTTCTAGCTCTGTTGCTCACATTTCGGGCCCACCTGATAAACCCCTGGCTGTCGATCGGCCCAATGTCGTGGCGGTGCGGCTTAACTTATCTCTAGCCGTCATGCTTTACCTGATACCCATCATGAATGAAGTTAATGCCAACCGAGCCACCTTGGAAAGCTTTGAACCACCGCCTTCACCGCCACCAGAAGATGACGCTCTTCCGGGAACTATAACCGCTTGGAACGATGCGATTGCCGCTAAGGCGGAAGCCGCTTCACACGCGCTGAAGGCCAAACTTAAAGAGGCCTTCGTGATATTCGAGGTGCACACCGACGATCTAGGTGCTGACCATGTCATGCTTAGAGACGACGAGAGCCTCTATCACTCTATGGAAGACGAACAGGAAGGTGAACAGGAAGGTGAACAGGAAGGTGAACAGGAAGGTAGATCCTTTAGTGAAGATGGCAATGCGGCGGCTGAGCTGTCCTCTGACAGCAGTCCCGATTCGGACCCGACATTGGCTGACCCGATGCTGGCTGAAGGGGCTAATTCTATCGAAATTGAGACGACAGAAATCAGGATTGTGGGAGGCGCTCCGGGCGCTGACAGGAGAACCAATGAAGGGTTGGTCGATTTGACAGGTGAGGGGGAGGATTTGGAAGATGCACTATCACGCGATGGGAGGGGCTTGGATGATGGGAAGAGTGGTGGAGTTAACGTTGATTCTGACAAGACAAGTAGTCGTTCTGACAAAGCAAGCAGGCGCTCTGATATGGCTGCCGGGGGGGTAGTAGAGGCGTCTGGTTGGCGGAGTGAAAGCCGTCTTAAGGTGTTTGATTCGGTTTTATATCGGCGTGAGGGTGTATCCGTTTTCGATCCAAAGACAAGTGCGTTAATGGAGTTAACGTTGAAGCCAACTCCGCCGGGAAGAGCGTCGCCAAACGTGTTGCCTGAGGGAGAAGACGAGACGGTGGCCAGAGAGACGGAGAAGGAACGCAACCCAAACTATCATCGGAAGCGTCGACTGTTGTTACGCTGCTTGTTGTGTTGCAGACGTCTCCCCATCAAAGCTCCGGGAGGCAGTGCTGAGGCATCGGCTGGTACGCCTGCGGGAGCGTCCACCAACGAGTCATTTAGCGGAAGATTTAGCGATAGCGAAAAACCGGGGGAACGACCGGACGGGCCGCTAAGACAAGCGTCGTCCCTGCGAGTCGCTCTGAGACCGAATGGATCGGAAGGACCCGTCGTGGTGGCCGCAGGGACAGTGACCTCACTGCAGGCCACCGAAACACTGCAGGCCACCGAGACATTGCGTAAGTGGCTCGTGTGGTTAGTCAAGATTCTTCAATCTGCACAACAAGTTTGTATCGTCGAGGTCCGACTACCTCATGACATGTCCGACTATAACAAACTGGAACTACAGGGTATGCTTCACAGAGGCGCAAGCTGCCTCAATGATCAGGGGCGAATAGGGGAAGAAGTGGTGAATCAAGTGAAGTCCACGTTCGAGAAGGTTCTGCTTTCCTACGTGGACAACCAACTAGCCACGGACCAAGTTGCCAGCAACCAAGTTGCCAGCAACCAAGTTGCCAGCAACCAAGTTGCCAGCAGCCCACCTGCCAGTACCCCACCTGCCAGTACCCCACCTGCCACGAGCCATCTTACCGAATCCTCCGGTGCTAAACCCACTGCTGAGTGTCCGGTTGAGGGGGTTGCGGCTGAGGGGGGTGCGGCTGAGGGAGGTGTAGAGACAGCCCCAGTCGGAGGCTCGGACTCGGCGACGGAACAGTTGCTGGTGGCTACGGTTCAGGCGAGGACGCAGGTAGTTGTGTGTCGTAACGAGGAAGGTGTGTATGAGCAATTGCTAAATTACGGTCCTGCGATGGACTGTTTGATTACCCGTAGGCCGTTGGAGCGCGGGGCGCATCTGTACCGTCGGATTCGGGAGACTGGAGCTCTGGGTTTAATGACGCATCATGGCATCTACGTGGGTCGTGGCGACGTGATCCACTTTAGCGGGAATGAGAGTGCATTAAGCACGTTGCTTGTCCCGAATAAGGAACTGACGCATTTGCGCAAGGCGAGTCTTCGATCCTTCATGGACGGGCATCGAGTTGTGCGAGTACGCAATTACGTGCGAGCAAGGAACGAGCCCCTCATCGGTCCTGAGGACACACCCATCTACAAGTCAGGACAACCTTGGGTGATTGAGGCCGATGTTTTGATCGAAAACGCAGCGAGACGAGCCGAGTTCGCCTACTGCGGTTTCCATGAATATCCCGACTTCCCATTCCCTTCCTACAATCTATTCCTCAGCAACTGCGAACACTTCGCTACTTGGTGCTCCACCGGTTCTGCCTTCTCGCTACAGGTCCGGGGCATCTCTACTGGGATCAAAGGCTTCTTCAAAGGCTTTAACAGCTGACTAAACAATTGACGCCAAGCTTAGTGAGGGTATGACTCCCAAGGTATGACTCCCAAGGTATGATTCCCAAGGTATGATTCCCGAGGTGTGGTCGATGAAATGTGGTGGGAAGTATAAGGAAAAAAAGGTAGAGAAAAAGATGGTCTAGTTCCTGTGTACAAGGTACGCGATAGCCACGGCTGCACCGACGGTAAGTCCCGTGACGATAGACTTGACCTGGGTGGATCCGTTTCCGTTACCGCTTCCTGTGTCGGGGAAGAACGTGACCCAATTGCTATTGTTGGTGGGCGCGGACGTGCCGTCGGTGGCATCAGTTGCATCGCTCTTGTCGGTGGGGTCGGTGGGAGCAGATGTTGGGTCAGTGGAGTTGTCAGGGTTGTCTGGGTCGTAGGTATGACTATCATCGGGTGTGTTTGTGTTATCGCAGGAGCCGGGTAGACCGCACTGGGAGTCGTCGTCAGAATCGGAGTCGTCGTCTGTCCGGCCGGTGTCATCTTCGGGGCTCCAGGGATCGGGTAGGGAGCCGGGATCTGGGTCATCGCCAGGGTCTGAAGGTAGCGTAGCAGGGTTCACTTGATTGAATCCGTTGTAACCCGCGACGAGGTCAGAAGGTTCATCAGCAGGTTTGGGGTCACAATTCGGACAGCAGGAGGCAACCAATGTGTCGGTGGTGTAAGTGGGACTAGGGTTTTTAGCCGCAGATGCGGTTATGGTACGTTGATAGTCGATGGTCTCGTCAATACCGCCGGACACCTTTGCGTGGCATTCGGAGTAACTACCGGTAGTACCCATCTGGTCGTCCACGGCCTTGAATGCTGCTATTTGCAGCTCGCCTGCGGAATCACCAGAGGCAGCCCAGAAGAAGACACCTCCCATGCCACGACACATGGCGTATTTGGTGAGGTTAGTGAGTCCTTCAGTGTTGGCATACGAGATCCAATATTGCTTCTCTTTGTTGTAAAGGAAAGGCGTCTGTGTGCGCTTGTTAAAGTAGGTAGTGTAGGCCGCATCTGATTCCCATTCCTTGATTTGCCAGTAGTTGGCAAAGACGGGTGTTTCTGTGGAGTCTACGTCGCAAGGTGTAAAGGGTTCATATTCACCGGAGGTGGAGGAGTTAACGCCGCAGAATCCGCGGCCGTAAGCTGGCAGTCCTATGGCCACTCGGTTAGGTGGACAGGCGCTTGGGTAGTAGCCGTTGTTTTTCTGTCCTGAGGTTCCGCCATCGCAAAAACTCCCGTCCGCCGTCATAGGTTCCCAGGGTCCGCGTGCCCATTCTACGACTCCGGCAGTGTGCAATCGGGGGAAAGGACAACCTTTCCCCTCACCGGCTAAAGTGTCCACCCAATCACATGGCCAATACCCGCACCATGCTTTCGTTCCCCATGATGTAGGGTAGCTACCATTAATTTGAGCCGGATCCTCCTGGTCACAGAACAAGGCACCCTGGTGCCCTGTGATGCCTGGGTCATTCCAATTACCGAAATAATCGTAACTCATCATTTGCATGAAATTAGCATACTTACACATATCGCCGAAATTAAACCTATCAGGTAACTCACCCCAACCACCATCTAATTGGCCGCCTATACCAACTGTAAATGATATATGCTTTTTCCAACCTAATGCCAGACGTGTCTCCGCTAATAGTTGGCTGTAACCGACAATATCATCCTTATTGTGAAAAGCCCAATTTTTAGGCTTCTCACAATAATCCATCCAGTTAGTCTTACTCCCTTCACAATTCGTTACCTCCTCATCGTCTTTGTCAGGACCCAAACATCCTCCTAACCGAGGATGCTCCCAATCAAAGTCAACACCATCTATACCAAGCTCTTCAACTATGTCGTGTAAAGCGTTCACCAACTTAGACCGACGCTTAGAGTTGCTTGCACACCAACTGAAATGCCGTGTATCCGCCCAACCTCCCACCGCCAATATCACCAACGGACGCTTGTCACCTGAGTTGCTCTCCGCCAATTCCAACGCCTTCTTCGTAAACTCCTTCACGTCGTCCGTCACCTTCACACCACAACGCACTGTAGCCGCCCCAAATGAAATGTACGCGTGCGTTATCAAGTTCCATGCCACCCCGTTCAAAGCCGCGTCTCCGTTCCACTGCACACACACACACGTCAAACACACACACGTCAAACACACACACGTCAAACACACACACGTCAAACACACACACGCCACACACACACACACGCCACACACAGCCCGCTTACACTCTCTAAATAAACACCCTTCATCGGCATCGTCGGCTGCTGCACAGGAGGAGTATTCCCCGGCTTGTAACACATTTTCACATCGTCCAGGACGCTTGTGCCAAAGTCGAACGGCGAGTCCGTCAGCTCTCCCAGCGGGAAGATTAGCTCCTTCCCAGCTAGCGCCAAGGCCGGCAAAAGCAGCTTGGTCACTATCTGCATGCTGCACCTGTCCTCATCACGGCTGCATTTACTACCAGCACAACGCTCCTTGGGCAGATCAATGGAGGGCGTGTCCCGGAAACTTGCTCAGTACAGTTGAGTCCGTCCTAAACAGTTCTGAAACGGTTTGTCATCCTGGAACCATTTCCCCTCTTGAAACGGTTGCCCGTCGTAAACCCGCCAGTTTCCTGCGCGTCCAGCACCAAATTCTCCTCCCCCCCCCTGCCCCCTGCCCCCCGGCCGCGAAACAGCCCACTGTCTCAAGTGGTTTCCTGTCCTGAAACGTGCGGCTACAACGACTTCTAGACTCGTTGGATCGACCCCAGTCAAGCCGGGGTTATTTACAATGTTGGTGTTGAGGAACTTTTCGCATGGTTACTTACGAGACGTCAACTTGCGGATCGAGCGTGGTACTATGACTGCCTTGATCGGTCCGAGTGGGAGTGGGAAGACGACATTGTTACGTCACATGGCTGGAGTATACAATTTAGGTCATTGGGGTCGTGATAGGTCTCGAGGTACATGTCGTTGGTCGGTGGAGGTAAAGGGGTATCGATTGGTAACAAACCATTTGCCAGCGGAATACAGTCGGTTAACGTTGCGTCAGATGTTGGAGACTCGTGGATTGTGTGACACGTACGAGTGGTCTCGTTTGTTCGGAGTTGCGGAAAAGCTAGACTCGCGTGCAGACGACCCTCGATTGAGTACAGGCGAACGTCGATGCATTTCTCTCTGCGTTGAACTTTGTGACCTTGAACCAGATGTCGCCGTTATGATTGATGAAATAACAAATGGTCTAGACAGCTTGATTGTTAGACGTATTCTGCACGTACTCAAGACTCTAGTACGCGACAAAGGCATCACTATAATTACCAGCATTCACCAACCTACCATGGACTGCCTCTGGATGTACGACCGAGTCGTCTGCATGAGTCTAGGAACGTGTCTAATCGATGGCACCCCCGAAACGGTTTTGAACTACATACAACAAGGCTCCTCCGCCACACAGTCAAAGTCCATCGGCTGTCCCAGTGCTACACCGAGTGCTACACCGAGTGCTACACCGAGTGCTACACCGAGTGCTACACCGAGTGCTACACCCAGCGGACTTGCACCCGCAGTTGGTCCTGGTGCAGCTCCAATAACAGCCTCAGGTGATGCGAATCATCCAGGGGATGTGAATCCGCGCACAAGTCAACGCAGGAGCGAAGGGGGTGGGTCTACCGAAGAGCAACAGCCCATCCTTTTTGGTCGTGAAGGGCAAAACTGTTTCAGAGCCAAGACTGGACTCGAGGACTTTTTCCTTCAAGTTCTGATTAATCCTCAAGAGTACAATGCCAAAATGAAGACACTTTTTCAGGAACAGGAACCATCTCCGACGCGCTGTGAGGGCTGGGCTACGAAGCACGTGCCGAGTAAGATCGACATGACTTGGTGGGACGCTTTAAAGATGCATTTCTGGATCCGCTTTCGCGCACCTGGACTAGTTTCGTCACTCACCATCGGTCTTCTCATAATACTTTGTCTGAACTTGTTAATATACACCAACCAGAACAAGGTGTCAGGACTCATCCCTTCATCGCCGGTTAGCGAACTGTACCTTCAGCTAGACTCGAGCCTGAGTTCATCCTCCACCGGTGGAGTTCAAGCTACCGGTGGAGTTCAAGCTACCGGTGGAGTTCAAGCTACCGGTGGAGTTCAAGCTACCGGTGGAGTTCAAGCTACCGGTGGAGTTCAAGCCACCGGTGGAGTTGATGAAAACTATGTGCAGCACAATGTAGAGTCCGTGGACGACCAGCTAGAGGGCTTCCAAAAGTTTAACGGAACTGTAGATGATCCTACGACTAACAGTTTCCTTACGGGGTTTTCACGCAGTTTATGGAGCACGCTGCTTTATGGCTCTGTTGAGTACAACAAGACCAGTGGCGCCAGTGTTGGGTACCAGCTAACGAACCCTTTATTGACAGAGTTAGTTAATTATGATATCAATCGAGTCATGGGACTAACCCGTGTGTTGGCAGGAGCTCTAGAAGTACTGGACTGTTTGTACGAGTCCTTGGATATAGACACCATTTACCTGAATCCTATGGCAGACTACGATTATTATGACGCCAGTTTCTTTGACGAAGACGGCAGTTATCTTTTATACGGAATCGAGACTGCACATAGGACTTTATTACTTCTTGACTATTTGACAATACAAAATTGGCAACTTTGGAAAGATGCTCAGAGCTGCTTTCTAGAGGGAGATGAATCCAACACTTTGGGAATGTATACATGCACCATAGGCGCGGCCAAGCCCTTATTGGCACCCCTTGTCGAGTGTCTTGGCTGGCCGGCCATACCACTTTCAATGGGACAAGCCAATACCACGGCACCCAGTACCGCTGGACTCAGTACTACTGGACTCAGCAGCAGCGAGCCCGGTACTACGGAAGTGCCCAGCGGCATGGGGGAGCTGTTACAGAAACTACTCCGCGACCCTTTAGTCTTATTCCAAAGTAACTCTGCTCAAGACAGTAACTCTGCTCAAGACAGTAACTCTGCTCAAGACAGTAACTCTGCTCAAGACAGTAACTCTGCTCAAGACAGTAACTCTGCTCAAGACAATAACTCTGCTCAAGGGGGGAGTCTCTCGTCGGCGATAACGGACACTGAAAGGTATATATTGGCGGTGCTTAAGGAACAGGGGTCGGACCTGTTTGTTAAAGAGAAGATGCCGTCGTTGGCGGCCAGGTTGAAAGAGGTTTGGGAACTGGCTTCCTGTGATGTGGATCGGTGGGATTCGATCCGTGATGTGCGCGCACAGGAGCGGCGGCAGGTGGATGGCCAGTTGCGGCGAAGGTCTGGAAAGGAGACTCACGACGAAGATTGTCCGAGCGTGATTAATACGGGCCAGGTGCGATTACCGTATAATCTGGAGGAGCGTCCGGTATCGAACAATGCTTGGTCGCAGTTACAGGACACATTTACCTTTAATGATCTACCATTAATCACTTTGATTGGTCGCATCATATCTCCACGGATGACGGACAAAGTAATAGACTTGTTATATACTCAGCGGCTGCAAAAACTGTTATCAACAATTACCAGACACCTGGATGCTTACTGTAATTTCTCAGCATGTCAGATAGTACCAGTAATAATTCCAACAATGATTTCAATGGTTCGGGACATACTACGAATGTTGTGGGTTGACTTGAGCAATGTTGCCTGTCTATTTGTGTTGACAGCAGTGATTGGTTGCACGGGGGTGGAGTCGGCTGTATATTTTGCGAATGTGCGCGAGGTATCGAACCATTTCCACTCGCGTTCGAAGCATTACTGGTGTCGTTCGTTAATTGACACCCTCTTTTATTTGGGTCCAAGTTTCGTGCTGGGACTGGCGCTCGTTGCCTGTCTGAAGGTGCACTCCAGTAGCACTTGGACCACCATCGGAATTAGCGGCGTGATTGCAGTCTTTGGCTGCGCTAGTTCCCACGCGCTCGCCTCCGCCATTAGTGGGCTCTTCCGAAGTAAAGCCGTTAGTCTCCTCCTCGGGGTCTTCGTACTCTCCCTCCTCCTACTTATCAGCGGCTTCATACTACGAACACAACACACCAACTCTTTCCTCCAAGTCGTCTCCTACACATCCATGTTCCGATTCACCTACATGGGCCTCGTTCAATGCTTATATGAACATGCTGCCGGCCGCGTAGGAATCCTTGACAACAACTTCACAATGCTACTTATCGGAGGCTTCCACAAAGACAGCGAACTCTCACCCGGCTGGTGCATCGCCGTACTAGCCGCTCAGACACTCATCTATCGACTCATCGCCTGGTTCCTCTTCACCAAACATCAAAAGGATGCCACTCTCCTCTCCGAGGCCAAGGTACACTGAGGCCAACGTACACTAACGCACACTGGCGGTCGTCTTAGGCGACACACGTGACGTTAATGACATACCGCTCCGAAAAGCAACGCTGACATACCGCTCCGAAAAGCACTCACATCTCTGGCCCACATACCTCTCCCAGTTTATTCCCCGTATGGACGGTCCCCCCCCCC